>NC_134702.1:220443990-220743990 GCF_043290135.1 Rhipicephalus microplus
TCTGACCTGACTGGCTGTGATGAACGAATCACAGTGCGACAGCACCAATGCATGGTCCTCAGGGTAGGTCGTTTTTAACCCAGAGTTTTTCGCCCCATCGTCGCTGCGCCCCTCGTCTCTCAACGCCTGCAGCATTCTGTTGACAATGGTTCCCTTTTTGCCTAATGTTTCTACAGTGTATCAGTGTGTGGTCCTTTGCAGCGTCATACCAGTTACTCTATCTCTCTCTGGGTTCTTTAAACACTACAGGATGCATATCTAACAACTAACGTAAAGCTGATTCACATCACAGATGAGTTATTTCTCACCTTATGCTGGGACGTCAACGTATCCTTCATGCTTAGGAGGGCGCCATGCAGATAATTTCCTGTCTACTTAAAAAGGTGATGTATCCCAAAAATGAGTGTCAACACAAGTGGCATAAAAAGACCTGTCTCGGTCTCCTTGACACTGATGCTTTGCACGTGCCCGTGCATGATATGATTAGAAAGTATTCGCAGTTTCATCGGGAGGGTGGCGTAGTAATGGTGATATCAACACATTGTAATGTTAGATGAAGTGAGAGAGGCTGCTACCTTCTTTGGATGCAAAATCACGTTACTCTACAAAACACTGGTTGGCGTAAGGGTGCACGGCTGCTCCAGGCACACTTTCTGCACCGTCTCTTCGCGTTGGGAGTGTACCACATAGAACGGTATATGAGACATACCATGGTGATTATAGTGCTGCAAAAGACGTACACTTGCGAGCCTGATAAGCGGCGTCGCAGCGATACGTGCTGACTTCGTCTTCGTACAATTGTACTAATCTTTTTTGCTACTTTGAAATATTTCAGCTTTTAGTAGCACCTCTCTGTTGTCTGTGTCTCACAAGTGTACGTCTTTGTGTGCTGCAAAAATTACCAAGTTACCAGAGTTACTGCATATGCTACCTTTAGGTAGCAGAGTTGCGCTACTGATAGAGAACTCGCCGCTTGCCCCCCCATTAACCAAGCGCACTCGCGTGCGCGAGAAACGTCAAATTTAGGGAAGGCCAAATGTACGGCCGCGCGGGTGCGGCGCCACCACCACCGCTGTCCAAGCAGTCCGGTGAGGCACTCCCGCTGATTGCGGAGGTACTTCTTCGTTGGTGTTGTGACTGTGTCTTGTGTTGTCTGTTTTTAGAGAATTTCAGAGTTAGTGGTGTCTGTCAGGCGCGTATCCTGAAAAAAAGTTTTTTTTTTTTTTGGATGGCAGGGTGGGGGGGGGGGCACCTCGTTGATTCCGGGAGGGGCACCCCATTGAAAGGGTCATTTTTCGCTCTCTATGCCATGTCGAAAAATTTGTGGGGGCCGGGGCACGTGCCTTGTGGGCGAACCTTTGGAAACGGTGCAGCGCCTGTGTGGCGCAGTGCCGTGACTCAGTGCTACATAGTTTCCACGGTGACAGGATTCCACATTTACGTATAAATATGCCGAAAATTGGCGTTTGCTTATGGTATTCGTATAGCATGGAGATATAGTTTTAGCGAGCGTCGTTTTAGGGCTTTGCCTAAATAGCTAACACTGAAAAAAAAACTACGTGAAATGTGCGATTTGCGGAACTCAAGTTGTTGCGAATTGTGTACACAATGCTCGACAAATTAAGTCATGGCTTTTTTGTTTGCTATTTAAAACAAAGGTATCTTCTCATGGGAACTGCCGTCAAACAAACTGAATATTTAAGACCATTACTTAATAATGTTTTTTCATTTTTTCTCGAAGAGAAAGCTAATGTACCACGGACGGGTTATGGACGAGCGAGAAAACGTACAAAGCCGCTGGGCTGCGTCAGCTCCTACAAGGGTACTGTTTTGCATGACATGGATGTCAGCAAGCAAGATGGTGAACCTATGCACAGCTCTGCTACCTAAAAGTAGCATATGCAATAACTCTACATGTTACGTAACCGCCGACTCGCCTAACAGCAAGTTCTTATATTTATACGAGACAACCGCTGACGGCTGTCCAGATGGGCAGATAATGCGCACTCATAAAAAGTGAAGTCATACTTGCGGCTAGACGTTATTTCACGCTCGTGAAAGACGGATCAGGTGTTACCTCTATTTGAGCATTAAATGACAGGTCTACCGAAAGCCACCGAAATCCTTCAGCGAGCACTCGCATTGCAGCATGCTGAATCTGCCAATTAAACACGTGAGTGCTCAGCGTGAGGTAACTCCGGAACTTCTCATATTTATGAATACATCACGCAAGTCGGTACTTCTTCGCTACAGCCGTTGATCTTTGTGCGTGCGTTCATCGGGTCAGGAAACATTTCTTTGAAAGCTATTTCGTAGAGCACGCACGGCTCGTCGCCATTGCTGCTGCTTCTATTTCTAGCAGAACTTGTGCTCTCGCTATATCTGAGAGCAAGGAGCAAGCCTCCTGCTAGCTATAAACAACGCTGTTTTGCGAGTGCACGAAAGTCACTGAAGAATCAGACAGCACCTCAAAAACAAGAAAAAAAACGCCGAAGACAAAAACATTTCCCGACTGTACCGGAAATCCCGGCAGATGCAGTTCTGACAAAATCTGCGTCTGCGAAATGGAGCAACGCAGATCACTCCTTCGCAGAGTGAGCAGCTCCGAATGTGGCAGTGGAAAATATGGACTTGCTCCGAATATACCAATGGAATCCAGATTCTTCGCCGTGGATCCAGGAACCTGCCCCAGCTCGACCAGCGAAAGTTGCCATAACAGGCGGGAAATGTTATGGCACGCATCTCGAAATGGCTGAAATTGGCCAGCTTGTTTGATCTCTGCTTCAGCTACGGTCATACGATCCGCTGGGGGGTATCGTCAATTTTGTCTTTATTATGACATGATGCCGACGATGACAGCAATGGCGATATGAAGAACCGTCAAGACTATTCATGTAATTGGTATCGCAATAAAAGAAAAGAACCAATAAAGCAGCAAAAGCTACAGCAATCAAATGGGTCTAGCGGAACAACAAAGCCGAGGACACTTTCACTTGGCCGCACAAAGCGTGCACGCGCTTATGCTTCAGTGTTTTTGCGATTTGCTTCACTATATAGGTTGATGCCGTGCTTAGTGATTAGATGAATTCATAATTAGGAAAACGCCGTATCAGACGATGCTCGTAGCTCACGGTGTTTTGTGCGTGTTCGTGTCGAAGCCTAATTTCATCACTTCACGATAACAATATAAACCACCCTATCACGTGCGTACCACTAAGTGATATGGTTCAAATTGGCAGGGGTGTACTCATGTATTTTTGACCTTTTTAAAAGAATAATCTTCCTTTTATTGCGCGTTGCCCCTTCTATAGATTGCCTTCATGGTGCTACAGGTGTATTTTTGTAAATGATTCAATGAATGAGTAAATATATAAATATTTCGGTTACACTTAATAGAGCCAACGTTTCTTTGTCGAGACCTCTTTGCGTAAAGAATTTCATGATATATTTTTCGCTGTGTGCGGTATTCACACATCAGCTACCATTCGTATTCAATATCTACCTACGTAGTGTGCAATACTGAGCATTTCACCAATTATGCTTCTTAATAATCATATTGCATGTCACAGTGCAAATCTCCCTCAAGTGCCTGGTTTAATAATTATGCTTGTTGATAGTCATATTGCATCTGACAGTGCAAATCTCACTCAAGTACCTGGTTACCAGTTTTGTCAAAATTATTTTTTGCACTTTAATATCGCACTTCTTTGCCTCGCTACTTGAGTATTACCCATCGAATATATAGAACATTACTCGTATACGTGGTTGAAAGCAGAAGGAAGGAAAAGATGAAGTTGTTAGCAATATAAATCACGAGACATGGCCAGCGATTCGATTCGAGTGACATTTATTCTGAAGCATGAAGACAATGCAAACAGCCCGTAAGCGGCCTTCTGTACAAATTTCTTTGATCGAACAGCTAGTGTGCGGCTCCACATTGAGATGTCTATGCAACAGAAATATACAAATGATAACAGCAGCACGCAACGGGACCTTAGGCGATACGATCGCATTGAGGAATTTTTCGCTGTGGATTTATCTGGCTGATCGGTCACTGTTGACGCTGTCATAACAGTTTTTACAACATGACGCTAGAACTTCTGCGAACGCAACTTGAAGCGAATGAGGATCACAACTGCGAGCTAAGCAAAGTATGCTTAAGTGGCCAAAGACCGACACACTTGACGCATGCTTAAAATTCGGGCAACCTGGTGCTGCGTAGCTCCGCGCGTACGAAAAAAAAAACAGGGTACGTTAAACTAAGATAAATTCACAGCGTACCCTGTAAAGGAGTAATAAACAAATGTATCGAATTTATCCCTTGTAGCTGTAACCGCCGTATCCGTATCCACCATAACCACCATATCCAAGACCACCATATCCGAGACCACCGTAGCCGAGACCACCGTATCCATATCCTCCACCGAGGCCAGAGTGGGCGAGGAGGGCTCCACCGCCGCTGACCTTGTTGACGTGGTGAACCGTTCTCACCAGGAAGGCTGGTCCAGCCACAGCCTTGGCAAAGGCAGGTCCCCCACTCAGGAGTGCCACGCTGCTGCCGACACCGACACCACTCAGGCCGTAACCTCCCCCGAGGCCATAGCCACCGTAACCTAGTCCTCCGTAGCCTAGGCCACCATAACCGTAGCCACCGAGACCGTAGCTGCCGAGGCCGTAGCCGCCAAGACCGTAGCCGCCCAGACCGTAGCCGAGGCCATAACCACCAAGCACTCCGCCAGCCATAGCACTGGCCAGGGCGGCACAGAGAACGAGGGCGATGCTCTGCACAGAGTAGAACAATGTTTAATATCGCATTTGAGAGAAACGTAGTACTCAAATACAATTCAAAACAGTATTATGATACGCTATGACAGTTCTGCATCAATTATATGGAACGGCCACCAACAATATGTTGGCTAAAGGGCTCTATCTTCGAAAAGAAAAAAAAGACGCTGAAAAAGCAGGCTTATGAGCGCAAAACTGGTTTGAGCTTGCAACTTTGTGACAATTTTTTTAATGATATAGGATCCTAAAGGATGATTGTGTGACTTATCGTGCTTTGTGATGCAAAGATAAAATAGCCTATAAGAGCAATGCCCAAATGAAAAATATAATTTAATGCGGGCGTGATAAGGTGCGATTGTTGTGGTTCTTATACCAGAAAACTATTTGGTACAGGGATGTCGTCAGACAGTATTGAATTATGAAATCAATTCCTTGCCACATTGGCAGCTAAGTCAGAACATTGGGATCACATCTACCGATGTGGTGTAATAGTCATGTCACGAGAAATACTTTTTCGCTGGTCGGTAGTTGACTGTCAGAGATGGAAGCTATCACGCGCGACCAGAAAAAATATGAATAAACAAAAAATGCCTCACACAATAACAGAGAAAGCGATGTCCGTGGAGTGAAGTTGGTTGAATCGTATTGTCCATGATGCGGTGCATGGGGCTTTGAAGAGAGCACTACTCATTCCTCTTTCAGAGGATACATCCACTGAGCTATCTTTTTTTTTTGTCAACGGTACACTGTTATGAACTTGTCGGACGCTGGTCATAGTATTACTCCCTTTTGCGTTCATCAGCCGCCTATAATACTTAGTTGCGGGTGCATTGATCAAGACACGAGGCCAACTGTCCAGTGATGGCATTTATATAGAGCAGTTTCTGAATGGCCAACTACGGTTATTTTTTTACCATGCTAAGATAATGTTAATTCTATGTACGGATATGCTCTTTTCATGGGCCTGATAACCAAAACACTCGGCAAACTAGGGAACAATTTTAAGTACGCATGGAACGTAACACAGAAACAGAAACTTAACCTAGCAGTACCTTCCTCTTGGGACACAAAAGCTAGCAAAACCGCAAATCGCCACTGGAGTGATCTAGCGGCTAAGGTACTCGGCTGATGACCCACAGGTCGCGGGATCGTATCCCTGCTTGCGGCAGCTGCATTATCGATGGAGGCGAAAATGCTGTAGGCCCGTGTGCCTAGCTTTCGATACACGTGAAAGAACCCAGGTAGTAAAAACTTCCAGAGACCTCTAAAAAGGCGTTCCTTATAATCATACGGTGGTTTCAGGACGGTACACCCACTATATCAATCAACAAAAACTGGAAATTGAGCTAAACTTTCGGTCCCGTTAATGCAGAGTATGTAAGCAATGAAAGCAGCGATTAGCAGACGCTCAGTATAATGGTGTCTACGCCGCAACAGCCGTACTAGAGTGCACTAACACAAGCTTGAAACAAGCTTCGAAAAATGAAGCCTCAATAGGATCTAGACGCTTCTGCTCTGTGTTCGGTAGCCTGCATCCTCTCGTCATTTAGGAGTTGTGCGCAGCGCCACCGAAGTGGTAAAGTAAAAGAGGATTAGAATGTCGGCTTCCCGTTCAAAGGGCCTTAGTCCGAATCATGGCGTTAAATGATGGACTCTTATTCTTGGTGCCTTTGTGGCAGTATTGTTTTCCCTTTCTGTTTTAAAACTTTCGTGGTACAGCGCGGAACCCTTAAATGACAACTTATTGCTGGCTACCGCTTGCAGTGGCACGAGCGGCTAGACCTTGTCTTGGCTACATTTTCGGCACACTGATGCTGCGCCGCTTTCCAGAACTGCACTATGCTCTATAGTCTTACTATATTTGCAACCTATTGTTCGGCGTGCACAACATCGTCCAACAGCTCCGATTAAGACGCATTCGGAGACCACCTAGAACCACAATTTCTCTGGGATGAAGTAGGACACAGCTGCTCATTCATGTGCTCTCCTCGTTGCGCGTTATGTTGCTGAATGGCAACACCTCTCCAGGCAGCTCAAGTTGGTGACTGTTGCGATGATGTAAAATGCTAACCCGGAGAAGTTCGTCAACTGTAGCTCTAATATTACTATCGAAAGAAAGCATAACTTGGTGGACAGCAGCGTCTGACATTGCGGTGGCAAGGTTCACGAAATGTATTATAAGCCAAGTACGAGCCGCCCCCACGCATGATGCACAATTTGAGCTTGTTCACAAGGCAGGAGCTCGGTTACACCACGTACGCTGCACAGTAGGCGCGAATTAGTAATGTTTAGCCACTGCTTCAAGTTTCAAGATTGTAAATCATTGTCTTGAGATAGTTCATGAGTGAACGTTAATCCTGTTTCAGCCAGTGGGCTTCTTTTCGGTGTGTGTATAGAATAGTCAGTGATTTTTTATATAGTCCAGCAAAATACTACATTTCCTATATAGTGTTGGGAGATAACTTGCACCTGCTTCGCACTCTTCGCATGCAGATTTTCGAATATAGCCAACTGAATCCGTTCAATGTGGCCTCTTATCAGGTATTCTGCTTGTCTCTCCCAGCTCCGGCTGCTGACTCGAAGGTCGCTCGTTTGATTCCGGCCGCGTGAACATTGTTTCAATGGAAAACGAAATTTGAGAGGCCCGAGCACTATACGATGGCAGTGCGCGTTAAAAAACAACAGGTGGTCGAAATTTGCAGAGCTTGCCGCTATGGCGTGTTTCATTGTCCTGTCTTGGCTTCTGGGTGTTAAGCGCTAGATATTAATAATATTGGCTCTTTTGTATTTTAAATACGTGGCAGATATATTTTAATAATCAAGATTTGCCAGTACTTTTTTGCACATCGTTGTATTTGAAGCACGCTATCAAATATAATAGCTGCTGCTCACTCTGAAACAATTTGCTGAAGACTGGGTAGTAAATAATGATAAATCAACTGATAACACTTCGCAGTATTGCTCAGCCTTCTCTATAAATAAATTAGAATATGGAGGAGGGGGGAACGCACAAGCTTCGCCTTTAACATATGAATGTGATAGCCATATGTTGTTCAAGGTGCGGACTTTAAACACTTAGTCTATAAATTCTTTATTATACGATGATTGATTGATATGTGGGGTTTAACGTCCCAAAACCACTATATGATTATGAGAGACGCCGTAGTGGAGGGCTACGGAAATTTAGACCACGTGGGGTTCTTTAACGTGCACCCAAATCTGAGCACATGGGCCTACAACATTTCCGCCTCCATCGGAAATGCAGCCGCCGCAGCCGAGATTCGAACCCGCGCCCTGCGGGTCAGCAGCCGAGTACCTTAGCCACTAGACCACCGCGGCGGGGCCTTTATCATACGATGTTAAGGACGCTTGTATTGTAAATTACTTTATTGCAATCGATATAGTTGAAATTGGCTTGATTCAGTGAAAATTTCGCAAACTGCTGCATTCTATGAATTGGGTGGCATCCGTTAAACCACGAGCAGCTATGCGCGTTAGATGTATTCGAACCTGCTATGCGTACCCACTACGTGCTCTTACAGTAATCCGCACAGTAACTTATTTGCCTTCTCCTAACGAGGTGCCGACAGTAAACAATGAAGTCGTATTGAAAATCACATTCTCTAACGTCCGAAGGCAATGTACAGACGCGGCCACATCTGTGTAGAGCGCGCGAGAATCCGGGTTTGCCTCTTCGGGTCAAAACTCTGATACAGTTTCGAGCTCTGAACAGGAGCATGTGTGGCCTATTTGTCAGGCTGATCACGTCAGAGCCTAATACTTACTCAAGGTTTTGCCCCACAGAGTGAAAAACGGCTGCTCGCGTGCTCCACATCGACGTGGCCATGAATGTACGCTTGTACGAGGCAGTATTATTGCGGTGACACATGTATGCAAGTCCCGTGTGTTCTTAAAGCATGAAAGTTATTCTTGCTGCTTTTTCTACCCCTTTATTTCTAAGAAATTGCGTCGCTGTGTGGTTGAGCACCTTCTTGTTACGCA
Organism: Rhipicephalus microplus; assembly: GCF_043290135.1. Lineage (NCBI taxonomy): Eukaryota > Metazoa > Arthropoda > Arachnida > Ixodida > Ixodidae > Rhipicephalus > Rhipicephalus microplus. Next base: position 220,452,778 of record NC_134702.1, read on the forward strand.
ACCGAACTGGTTTCACTGCTCGTTTCGGACACGGAAACTTTTATACGTTTTCTATGTGCATAGTTCTGAATTTATTATTCATGAACAAGATAATTTGTTGCTCACAACCAACGATGCCTGCAACGACACTGACGCCGTTGTCAGAATTTCTCTTAATTGAGCCCTTTAAAGCTATTGCATTATTATTTAAACACTTTTGGGGAGGCAACTTACCTATCCTGGCCAGGAACGTACGCGAAAGATGATTTTCATTGCTTTCAGTAACGTAATTTCAGATTGTGTTTAATGCGTCGACCTCTTGTGATTGTGTTGAATGCAATAAAATTGAAAGGTGGGCTAGTTGGTAATTCATGATGGTTCAGCGAACTAGGAGCGTGGGGGTAAACACACACAAAGCAAAGAGGAGGCACGCAGCACGAGCGCTCAACTAACATCTGGTTTATTTTAGAAATAAGAATCATCGTATTAGCCATCCGTCATTATCACTACTTGACTGTGAGTTTAACTATATTGATAATTCGTAGACAAGTGCTTCGAATGAACGTCAGGCTTGCTACTCACACTATAATTGTATTGCTGTTGACATGCGCATCCTTGTGTACCTATATGTGCATCGAACGTGAGAATAAACCAGTTGTTAGTTGAGCGCTCATGCTTTGTGCCCCCTCTTTGTTTTGTGTCTGTGTTTACCCCCGCGCTTCCAGTTCCCTCAACCATCATGTGTTGAATGCGTCAGACGAACGCATACGAGGATGCAGATGTGGCTAATCATTATGCTTTTTTTTTAACCTGGCAAAGAAACAACTACAACGATCTGTTTTTTTTTCTAATTTTGAAGCAACACGTGAAACACGATCATGAGGCAAAGGAAAGAACACAAAATTTCACCGAGTTGAAAATATTTGGCAACCATTTACAAATTTCTGGGTACTGTCGACAGTCATCCGAATACAAGCCACGCGTATGAATGTAACACGGCGCTACAATGCACGCATTTAGGAACAATTTAGAAATCTTGGGAAGGATGTGTGCCACAGTGTAGAAGGAAACTGCTGCTTAGCACAGTTGCCACTTCTTTTTAGAGTGCGAGCATGTTTTCTGCCACTCACCAACATAAGCTATGCGTTTAAAGTGTACATTTTACTGTTGCACGGCGAAATTACATTTGATTGCATACACTGTAACAGCAACAATTCTCGCAAGTTTTAGATATGTGCGCCACACTCGAGTTTTCTTGCTTAACAAACGAAACGCGTGGACGAATGTGAAAAAATCAAGCCACAGTTAGTGCGAAACACTTCGCAGCAATCTTTGGCACAAAAATTGAGGTGGTTGCATAGAATTCTCTTTTATATACTTTTCACTATACTCTTCACTAAATGAAGATATCTGCATCATAAGCACAACCACATGACGCGTTTCTATATTACTTGCCAAAGGACGCTTTATGCGTCCAGAATGCATGTGCCCAAAACACTTAAACATTTTTTAATATTACAACGGAGTTTTAAACTCTTAAAACCTAGATATGTTCATGCGAGGTGAAGTAGTGGAGACCTACAAAAATTTCAACCACTTGGGGCTTTTGAATGTGCGCCTAAATCTAAGCACACTGGCCTCAAGCATTTTCGCCTCCATCGGAACTGCTGCAGCCGCAACACGGATTCGTTCCCGCAACCTTCTGGTTAGCAGTCGAGTGCCGTACCCACTATACCACCATGGCGTGGAAACTAGTTTGAATACCAGGATGTATGCCTCTGATATTTTAAGAAATCGCACTTACCAGGGCGTTCATGGCTCCGGATGCTGTGGCTGCTTGCACGTCTGCTGCTACTACCAGTGCAGAGTCGATACCTTAGCTTCCCCGCCAGTGCTGCATCTCTTTTATACCGGCGACTGGCTGGCTGCACGAGCACCAAACACGCGTTTTTCGGGGTAGGGCTTTTGTCACGTATACTTGGAGACGTTATCACACTAGCGCTGTAAGAGTTGCAATAAAAGCAAACGCAAAAAGAGGAAAATATAGAACGGCTGCTACCGTGTCACTGGATCGCACTGCAGGGCGTTTCCGCGGTCCGTGCTCTGCTGCTCTCTAAAGAGATAAAAGCGGAAACAAAAGCTCACGTTCGCTAGCACAAAGTGCGACAGTACGCCACGAAGGCCCTTCGATCTGAGCTCAAGCCCGCCCGCAAGGCACCACCACCTGATATGAACGCATGGTTGCATCGATTGTGCGTCCTTATGCACGCGCTATGTTTGAGCGAATCCGGAAGAACGAAAAGTGGGTGCGGATGGTTGGATGATTCAAGAAAGTGATCTGTGAAAATATCGAAAATATTTGCCAGTATATGAGGACGTAACCGGGACAGCAAACCACGCGGAACGTGGGTGGCGTTGGGGGAGGCAATAGCAGCAAGTGGCCCAGAAACTGATAGGGTCGTGCAACGAGGTCCTGAACAACAAAAAAACTACAGCTCTTGGTCAGGTTCAGTGCCAGTTTGGCTCGATTGTGAATGAAAATAGCACAGGATGAACAGACACAGAAAGAGGACACACAAGACGGGTTAAGTTAAAATGTATAGCGCTTATTTCAGCAATCGCTTGCTCAAATTATCTGAAAACAAAGAAGCACCGCATGACATATGCACTTGAATATAAATTCGTCGTAAACTACAGTTCTTCATCCCGTCTCATAACTGACAGGACACTAGATGAAAGTGTTGCTGTTCATCCAGCGCCCTTTTCGTCGACGGTGTGTACTAACAAGCCCTGATTTCAACCATACTGAATCATCAAATTTTGTTCTACGCTCGGGTTTTATTCCGGTTGGAAGAGAAATTTATAAAGTTTTTATTGACTCTCTCAGTAACATCCACGCATATAACCATTCACTTAGGAACTGAACTATGTATCATCGAAAAGTTACTGCCAGGCACTCGGTTAATTGCACGAAGCGAGAGCCATGGACAATATAACCCTCGAGGGACTGCACTCAAGCTCCACGAAGACGTATATTTTCATTTTTTCTTGATATATACTATTTCATTCGAAGTCTAGTGTTCTTGCCGAATGGATGACACATGTCCAAAGTTTCGTGGATGTGAAGAAAGTCACAACATTGTAACACAGAAAATAAGCTTCGAAATTTACCACAACTACAAGTATTTTTGCCTAAAATCTGCACTTGGTCTGGCCTGATTGATGAGCAATAAATACCAGATCAAATACAACAAAAGGAAGTATCTTGCAAATTTAGTGTAGTGAGCAGACAATTTACATTTACAATTTACAATTTACAGAAGCGCTGGAGATGAGACAAGGCAGCCTTTCATTAGTCCGTAAACAAAATGAAACAAGTGACGAGCAGCATCGCGAAGCAATTGAATTTTCGGTGTGATATTGAAAATATTACACCATCTCCTCCTATAGAGAAACCATGTGTGGATGCGAGGCAGCGGGCGCTAACGCCTACAGGGGCTACGGCGTTGACGCAAGCACTCATCGCAGCGTAGCACAGGAGAGAAACCTGGGAAAGCGCAAAGCACGCAGTAATAGACCGCTGTTTCCTGCTGTAACATACCAATCGCTGCTAATGGACAATGAGGGACATACGGCTCTCATTGGACACAGGAACCAGCAGTCCATTTTTAGTTCACATGCAGGATGAGAATTTTGATTGTTCAACAACGCAAAAGAGCAATCTTACACCAACACTACCTTGTGGATCAAGATTCAGTACCTATATACACAGGTGAATTGTTTTGGGTGATTAGTGACTATCGGATGTTGATGATGCAGCGTTAAGAGCACACAGTTGAACAAGCGCTGCTGGGGGATGATGCAGAATGTACAGCGATTGAAACGTGGCATCAAAGCTTCTAGTATAATGACTGCGTGTGTGTGAATTGCTCGAGGTCTCTGCATCTTGTTGCTGCCAATAAGGCCTCTAAAGGTAATGTTGGCTCCACTGCAAGCATTTGACAAAAAATTACATCAATATGACTCATACTCGTTTTCCAACCGGATTTTTAAAAAAAATCCGCGTGTTGATGGAACTGCATTAAGAGGCCTGGGGTGCGGCCTCACCGGTAACCACCACCGGGAACGCATTCCCTCACAAGAGAAGGATTGGCCACTCTGGTGCAGTATCTGGTCACTACCTCCCACATGCATACGTCAAATAACTCACGGCCCTCAGTCCCCAGCAGCTGCGAAGCAACTGACCACGGCGGTGGTCAGATCTGCAACGCAGCAGAGGGTGCTAAGAATCTCTGGATCCGGACAGGCCGCCATTGGAACCTGAACTTGGCAACGTTTAACGCTAGAACCTTATCTAGTGAGGGAAGTCTAGCTGTACTATTCGAGAAGCTAGAGGTTGTTAAATGGGATATAATAGGGCTCAGTGAGGTTAGGAGGACAGATGAGGCCTATACTGTGCTACAGAATGGGCACGTCCTTTGCTATCGGGCTTGGCAGACAGAAGAAAACTGGAAGTGGGGTTCACAATTCACAGAAACATAGCTGGCAACATAGAGGAATACTATAGCATTAATGAAAGGGTGGTAGGTATCGTAATAAAACTGAATAAAAGATACAAGATGAAGGTGGTACTGGCTTACGCGCCTACATCCAGCCATGATGACACTTCAGTTGAAAGCTTTTATGAAGACGTGGAATCGGCAATGAGTAAAGTAAAAACAAAGTATACTATACTGATGGGAGACTTTAATGCAAAGGGAGGGAAGCAGCAGGCTGGAGACCAGACAGTAGGAGATTATGGCATCGGCACTAGAAACGCCAGAGGAGAGCTACTAGTAGAATTTGCAGAACGCAATAATTAACGGATTTTGAATACCTTCTACCGAAAACGAGAAAACCGCAAATGGACATGGAGGAGCGCTAATGGCGAAAATAAGAACGAAATAGACTTTATAATGAGTGCACATCCAGGAATTGTGCAGGATGTGGAAGTGGTTGGCAAGGTACGATGCAGTGACCATAGAATGCTACGGTCTCGAATTCGCATAGACACGAAGAAGGAACGACAGAAACTGGTACGCAAGAAGCCAATCAATGAGCTAGCACTGAGAGGGGAAGTAAAGGGATTCAGAGTGTCGCTGCAGAACAGGAACTCGGCTCTTAGTGAGGAAACCAACCTTAGCGTAGATACAATGAATGATAATCTGACGAGTATCATTACGGAGTGTGCAGTGGAAGTTGGAGGCCGGGTAGTTAGACAGGACACTGGCAAGCTTTCCCAGGAAACAAAGAACCTAATTAAGAAGCGTCAAATCATGAAAGTGTCAAGTACCACAGACAAAATAGAACTGGCAGAGCTTTCGAAGTTGATTATTAGACGTAAGGTATGCAATGTAAGAAGGTATATCATGGAGAGAATTGAATACGCTCTGAAAAACGGAGGAAGCGTCTGAGCAGTGAAGAGAAAACTTGGGATAGGCAAAAGTCGGATGTATAAACTAAGGGATAAAGAAGGCAAAATAACTACCAATATGGATAGGATAGTTAAAATAGCGGAGAAGTTTTAAAGAGATCTGTACAGTAGCCGAGACAACCACGACCTTAATACTATAAGAACTAGCAGTAACCCAGACGACACCCAACCAATAATAATAAAAGAAGTCAGAAAAGCTTTGGAGAGCATGCAAAGAGGCAAAGCTGCTGGTGAGGATCAGGTAACATCAGATCTGCTGAAAGATGGAGGACAGATTGTGTTAGAAAAACTTTCCACCCTGTTTACGAGGTGTCTCCTGACTGGAAGAGTACCAGAGTCTTGGAAGAACGCTAATATCATCTTAATACATAAGAAAGGAGATGACAAGGACTTAAAGAATCACAGGCCAATCAGCTTGCTCTCTGTAGTATACAAGCTATTTACAAAAGTAATTGCTAACAGAGTAAAGAAAACATTAGAATTCAATCAACCGAAGGAACAAGCAGGATTTCGAACAGGCTACTCAACAATTGACCACATTCATACTATCAATCAGGTAATAGAGAAATGCTCAGAGTATAACCATCCACTATACATAGCCTTCATAGATTACGAGAAGGCATTTGATTCAGTAGAATTATCAGCCGTCATGAAGACACTGCGAAATCAGGGCGTAGATGAAGTATATGTAAACATTCTGGAAGAAATTTACAGGGGATCAACTGCTACCATAGTGCTTCATAAAGAAAGCAACAGAATACCAATCAAGAAGGGTGTAAGGCAGGGGGCGCAATCTCCCTAATGCTATTTACCGCGTGCTTACAGGAGGTTTTCAGAAGCCTAGAATGGGAACAGTCAGGGATAAGAGTTAATGGAGAATACCTTAGTAACCTGCGCTTCGCCGATGACATTGCATTGCTGAGTAACTCAGGGGACGAATTGCAACTCATGATTACGGAGTTAGACAAGGAGAGCAGAAAGGTGGGTCTTAAAATTAATCTGCAGAAAGCGAAAGTAATGTACAACAACCTCGGAAAGGAGCAACGCTTAAAGATGGGTAATAGTGCACTTGAAGTTGTAAAGACTATGTCTACTTAGGGCAGGTAATAACCGCGGAGCCAAACCACGAGATTGAAGTAACTAGAAGAAAAAGAATGGGGTGGAGCACATCTGGCAAGCACTCTCAAACTATGACAGGTACATTGCCATTATCCCGCAAGAGGAAGGTATATAACAGCTGTATCTGGCCGGTACTTAGCTACGGTGCAGAAACCTGGAGACTTACAAAGAGGGTTCAGCTTGAATTGAAGACAATGCAGCGAGCAAGGGAAAGAAAAATGGTAGGTATAACCTTAAGAGACAAGAAGAGAGCAGAGTGGGTTAGGGGACAAACGAGGGTTAAGGATATCACAGTTGAAATAAATAAGAGTAAATGGACATGGGCCGGGCATGTAGCGCTTAGACAGGATAACCACTGGTCATTAAGGGTAACTAACTGGATTCCCAGAGAAGGGAACCTGGTTAGGGGGAGACAGAAGGTTAGGTGGGCAGATGAGATTAAGAAGTTTCCGGATATAAATTGGCAGCAGCAAGCACAGGACCGGGTTAACTGGCGGAACATGGGAGAGGCCTTTGTCCTGCAGTGGACGTAGTCAGACTGATGATGATGATAATACGCAGGTGATCAGTTAAAAGTTGTGCTGTGCAGTCGGCGTTTAAAATCAAGAAAGTCGCTAGCAGACGTGGCCTGAGTGAGCCTTCCGAGGCGAGAGGAGGGGGAGCATAGGAGAAGAGGGTCATGGCTTGTGCGTGCGCCGTAGACGTCAGACTCTCCCCAGGTGGCGCTGCGAAAAACGCTGCCTTCAGAAATTTTGGAACCACCTAAACTCCCTAAGAAATGAGAAGAACCTAGAGCAGAGTTTTATAACTACAGCCCAAGGTGCTAGGCTAGAAGGGGACGAAGCTATTGAATATATAAGAACAAGGGTGACAAAAAAATTTCAACAAAGAAGTACTTTATGCACCACAATAGACAAGGACGAATCAAGTGGTGCAATGGCTCCATTTTCACAACGAGAGTGGGGAGGGGCTGAGAAAAGGGTTCCTAGTAGTACATCAACAGGCCCAGATGGCATTCCAATTATGCTGATAAAGACGTTAGGTCCGATGTCTAAGCAGCCTTTGAGAGAGGCAGTGAGCAAAATAATAATCGATGGTGAAGTTCCCGATGGATGAAACTTAACAGGATCAGCATGATCTATAAAGGAAAGGGGGACAAAGCTGACATAAACAACTACCATCCTATAACAGTGACATTAGTGGTCTACAGGCTGGCCATGCAGATTATAAAGGAAAGACTGCAGGCATGGATAGAGGATGAGGGGGTGCTGGGGTAACTGCAGAATGGGTTTCGGAAACGCAGGAGGTTGGAAGACAATCTGTTCTCACTGACGCAGTGCATCGAAATGGCAGAAAAGGAACACAGGCCCCTGTGGCTATCATTTTTTGGATATCAAGGGAGCGTACGATAGCGTGTTTCAAGAGGAATTGTGGGGAATACTGGACACACTAGGCGTGGAACATGTAGTCACTAATATTTTATAGGATATCTATAAAGGTAACAAGGTAGTTATAAAGTGTGAAAAACAGGTATCCAAGCCTGAAGAGGTAAAACGGGGGCTTAGGCAGGGATGTCCCCTGTCACCCTTATTATTCATGATGTACCTGCAAGGATTAGAGGCCAAATTAGAGGGAAGTGGGCTGGGCTTCAACCTCTCCTTAGTCAAAGAAGGAAAACTTATTGATCAGGCACTACCAGCATTAATGTACGCAGATGATATAGTGCTAATGGCCAACAACAAGGAAGATTTGCAGAGATTGATGGACATCTGCGGTAATGAGGGAGATAAGTTAGATTTCAGATTCAGTAAGAAAAAATCAGCAGTCATAATTTTCAATGACAACGAAGGTAGTGAGCTTAGAATACAGGGGGTCACGCTAGAGATAACAGATAAATACAAATATCTAGGCGCATAGATAAGCAATGGGACCGAGTACCTGAAGGAACACGAAATATACGTGACGACTAAAGGTAACAGGAATGCAGCAGTGATGAAAATTAGGGCACTGTGGAATTACAATAGGTATGATGTTGTGAGAGTATTATGGAAAGGGGTCATGGTTCCTGGGCTGACGTTCGGCAATGCGGTCTTGTGCATGAGATCAGAAGTTCAAGCAAGATTAGAAATTAAGCGACGTGAAATAGGTAGGCTTGCTTTAGGAGTTTACGGGAACACACCAAATCAGGGAGTACAAGGTGATATGGGATGGACATCATTTGAGGGCAGGGAAGATAGCAGCAAGATAAAATTTGAGAAGCGATTGAGAGAAATAGGGGAGGAGCGTTGGGCTAGGAAGGTTTTCAGCTAGTTGTACATGAAGAATGTCGATACAAAATGGAGGAAGCGAACCAGGAAATCGACTGGTAAATACTTAGAAAAGAGCAGGTGGCCAAACCAAAAAGAACTATCGGTTAAGAAGAAAGTGAAGGAAACGGAGACTGACATATGGAAAATGGGCATGATTAAAAAGTCCGCACTAGAGATCTATCAAACTTTTAAGCAGGAAATTGCCAAGGAAAGGATCTATGATAATACTCGGGGTAGTTCTCTACTGTTTGAGGCCAGGACGGGAGTACTGCGAACCAAGACATATCGGGCCAAATATGAAGGGGTAGACACAGTATGCAGTGCGCGTGGAGAGGAAGAAGAAACTGCCGAACACTTGATAGTGCTCTGTAAAGGGCTTCACCCTGTAGTTCAGGATGATGGCGCAGAGTTTTTCAAAGCACAGGAATTTAGGGACCGGGAGGGCAAAATAGACTTTAAGCGGGTAGACTTAACTAAAAGGAGGTTGTCTGATTGGTGGCTAAAGCCAAGGCACGAGTGAGAATTACACTCTTCACTGCAAATCACAAATTCTCAAACTTACTTTTTTAAAAAAATAAATCTAGTTTTTGGTTCATTAGGTATTACGGCTTGGTGGCGCTAGCCACCGCCCGATCTAAAGGGTACAGCCATATTCATCCATCCATCCATCCATCCACCAGTGCCCCCATTGACGCACCGGGCATAAATGGGTAGGTCAAAGAGAGCCGTCCACAAGAAAACATGCATAGAACCTCCTGTTTTGTTGGTCTTAAGGTGCGGTTTGAGAAAATAAAGGACCTTACAAGCTTATTTCGTCAATCGAACCTCGCTCCAGAAAAGTAGGAAGATCATCAAAGCAAACTGCAGTTACGCTAAAGCTGTTTGAGTTATTTCAGTGTGCTGCAATTTAGGTGCAAGCGAGCATCACATGACATCTAGTTCGAGGCAAGCACTCAGACGTGCGTACCTTAAAGCCTAAATGCGCTAAAGTTTGGCCTATACATGATGCCTATGCGATGAAGTGCATACCAAAGCGATCTATTTTATGATGGTATGAAGCTCGCTTCATCAGGTCTAGACGGGCCCGACAATTTTAGTCTTTGCAGTTGCATTCTCTATTGATCTCTCCGTTTCTGTGCGTTTAACTGTTGCTAGATGGTTCTGTTGACGGTTCTCTTCCGTTTCTATGTAAAGCAAATGGGGATACATGCGTGTCTATTTTTTTAGTGAAGAACGAAAGGCACAACCGAGGCCTCCAAGATAGCTCCAGCAATTGCGAAGACCAACGGCAAAAAAAAAAAAAAACCTCATTGTGGTCACATTCATCTCACGATTAACCTGTGTGACGTACCTTTTAAAGCATGCGCAATGAAGTGGCGACCACTTCAGATTATCGGTGGGTGCGACTTTTGCAATGTATATCACGCGCGTCACCTGTTTAATGTTGCACGGTGCGCACCACAGTCAGATGCTCTGTTAAGCTTCACAATCAATGTTACCACGCTTGTCCGTGGTAACGATCGGACGCACTGTCATATCACCTGCATCATCACACTTTTTCTGGTGACGGGCTGGGGAACGCGAATCATTCGCTTACCCAGCATGTTCGCGACGGCCCATATCCAGCGCTCTCCCCATTCTCCTTCGCGAAAGCTACGCAAATCAGCAATACTGAAGTTCTTAACGTCCATGGTAATTCAGAACGCAAGAATAGCGTCGACTTGGTTTTTTGGTTTTTTTTTGTAGAGCGCGGAGCTGTTGCGTCTGCTCTTGTTTTCGCCGTCGTTCTGGTGACTCAGTTGCATTTGATTGATTATTTGATATGTGGGGTTTCACATCCCAAAACCACCATAAGATTATGAGAGACGCAGTAGTGGAGGGCTCCGGAAATTTCGACCACCTAGGGTTCTTTAACCTGCACCCAAATCTGAGCACACGAGCCTACAACATTTCCGCCTCCATCGGAAATGCAGCCGCCGCAGCTGGGATTTGAACTCGCGACCAGCGGGTCAGCAACCGAGTATCTTAGCTCCTAGACCACCACGGTGGGGCGACTCAGTGGAGAGTGAACCCGCAAGAACTTTATGGGAGTTCGGTGATGCACCCGACTTGCGGAGAGAAACTCGCAGTTTTTTTTCTATGTGCTCAATGCGCAAATACTAAATTTTCGCTCAGTCGTTGGTTCGTACACTGCAGTTGCACATGGTTGCGCAGCAAACTGTGCAAGGAAGTCACGCTTTGCACTGCTCAAAACTGCGTCGACAAGTGGCGCAGCGTGTCCGCAAAACTCCAGAGTCTGACGCCTGTGGGGGTGTAAACGTCACGTAGAGGGACGAGGCAGCGAGTGCTGACTAGTAGATGCTGTCTCGTTGCGAGGTTACAAAGCGGGAGCGTAGGAGGAGTATGGGGCGCGCATGCACGGTGGGAATGCAAGCGCCGCTGGGAGGGTTGATACAAAAGGGGCAGCGAGCGTTGTCTAGCAGACGCTGGCTGCGTCGGCAGGGCGAGGCGCGAGAGAGGGAGCATGAGAAAAGAGAGAGGGGACACGCATGCGTAGTAAATGTGGCTTGAGCTCGACCATAAGAATCTTTGCATCTTAAATTAGGGAACTTGCCAAAATTTGTGCACTGAGGCCAGAAACCTAACAATGATGATTTTGATGATGATGACCCCTAAAATATGGCTCATACCTGCTCATGAGGATTGGCCAAGGAGTGATGACGTTGGTTCGTTGGTTGGTTCTTCAACAAGTTGGCGCAACCCACCTAGGGGGATAGGCCTAGAATGAGACGGTGCCTTGCTTTAAATTAATTCACTTCTTGAAAGGAAGACTTGAATTCCTTAGGTAATAAAGTTTATAATTTAAAGGTGTTAGACTTCTAAACAAACAAACAAAAACCTTGAAAAGAACAACATATAAACACACAAGAAAAGAAAGAAAGGCTGTACATAAAACAACTTAATTTATCTATGTTAGCATTCCGTTATTTAAGATTCTCGTAAGAAATTTGTAACAGCGGTGAAAACACTCCTGTGGGTGAAACCAAATATCATTGCGCTAAATGAAAGAATCACCGGAAGTGTCAAGTTTAAGTCTAGTTTTCGTAGAAGTTCTTCTACTAGTTGTTTTTCCTTTGACTTTTGAATTTTCTGCATGACAAAAAGAAGTGCTCAAAATTTTCACTCTCATAACAGTGAAGGCACAAAGGTGACTGTGCCAAACCCGATTTGTGAAAGTAAAAGTTCAATGAGGTGACTCGACAACGCAGCCTTGTAATAACTATTTCTTCCTTCCTTGATGAACGCGACTTGTTCATCCAAGGGAACTTCAACTGTGGGAAGTACGATAAAAACAAAAGACAGTTTTCGAAGTTGTTGGCCGTTGTGCATTTTTCAAAGCGTTCTGTTGTGATATATTAATGAGTAGGCAAAATAGGTAAAACAGGACAATCAAGAGAAGATACAGAAGATACAGCTAGCGGGCATTTTAGGAAGTTCTAAACCTAAGGGCGCGGAGTAGTTAAAGGCTTAGAACTTCCTAAAATGCCCGCTGACCAGCCTCTGCCACAATACGTGGCCGCCGTCCTTCTACGACGAATTGTTTACGGGACCCCGAGTAGTTAAAGGCTTAGGACTTCCTGAAAAGCTCTTTTTTGCCCCACACCGAACCGCCAATGCCAGGAGGGGCCGTCTGATCGGGAGGAATGCGCTAGTGAACGGAAACATACACATACCGCTGACATCAGAAAGGTGAAGGGGAGAGGGGGGAGAGAGATGAGGGGGGAAGTGGAAGGGGGGCACCTGAGGGGCGTCCACCGTATAGTACTTTTCTCTTTTTTCTTTTTTTTCTTTCCTTTTCTTTTCTTTTTTTCCCTCTTTCCTTGCCCTCTGATTTGAGATTGTATAAAGCTGAGCACCGACAAACTGTATCTTTATTGCTGATGAAGGCCAGACTCTAGGCCGAAACGTCGAAATAAACCTCGTTGTGACCGCTCACGGAGGATCTACTAGACTATATGCAACGCTACGGCCACTCAACCACTATGCCTGCCTATATATATATATATATATATATATATATATATATATATATATATATATATATATATATAGGCAGGCATGGTGGTTGAGTGGCCGTAGCGTTACATATAGTCCAGTAGATCCTCCGTGAGCGGTCACAACGTGGTTCATTTCGACGTTTCGGCCTAGAGTCTGGCCTTCATCAAGATTAAAGATACAGTCTGCTAAAGATACAGTCTAAAGATACAATCTAAAGATACAGTCTAAATATAGAGTCTGCTAAAGATACATCTGCACTAGAGACGCTGACTTTCGACACGAGCTCACAGAGGCTAAAACTTATGCTCGAGAAACAAAAATACCCCCAACATGTATTTAATGACGCTGTTCGAAAAGCGAGAAAGCTTAAGCGTAAAGACTTACTTATGAAGCGACCACCACGAGAAGACCCACAACGAACAAACCTCTGCTTGAATTACAGCACAAACTTCCCCAATGTAAACAAAATCCTTAAACGACATTACAACATTCTGGAACAAAGTAAACGTCGGAAACACGCATTCCCATTTGCTCCAGGCGTCGTTTACCGATGACCACGTAACCTCAAAGACACCCTTGTCCACTCCCAAATTAACACATCACGCCCCAATAATTCATGCCGCCCTTGTTTAAAGCCACGATGTCTTGTATGTAAGGCGAGGCGAGAAACAGACAAAGCAACCAGCACGCAATCCAAGTTTTCGATTAACATACGAGGAAAACTAACATGCGATTCCTCTAATGTGGTATACCTACTCGAATGCAACGTGTGTGGTATGCAGTACATCGGACAAACAAAAACACCATTTAGGATTCGCTTCAATAATCACAAAGCCCACGCGAAATCCGCCCCAAGCCTACCTCTATCAAAACATCTCAATCTTCCCGACCATGCATTCGACAAACTATCAGCAACACTCTTAGAGACGGGATTTAAATCAAATTGAGAACGTGAACAATGAGAGTCATACCTTATCCACCGATTTCACACCCTCGATAGAGGAATAAATGAGAATCCTGGTACACTTGCAGCAATTAGAGCATTATAAAACAATAACGGCAACAATGAAAATAGTAACTGAGTTCACGGCACTGCAGCTGCGAAGGGCACTGAACAAGCCAAAACAATTCCAAGTGTAACTACTCTTCCTAAGTGTAGCTGTCGTCTGTTTTCTGTTTTATTTTACTACCCAATCAATTGTGCCATGCATGACATGCCCAACAGCAACCCTGTGCACAGCCGGGAGGCCCCCACTACACGCGTAATCCAGAAGCGGGCAAGGAATTCGCATTGCACCCGCTTGCTCAGCCTACCGCAATACGGGGCACCCCTCTTTTTACGACGAAATGTTGACAGAGCGTGGAGTATTCAAAGGCTTAGAACTTCCTAAAATGCCCGCTTACCAGCCTCTGCCACAATACGCGGCACCCCTCCTTCTACGACGAATTGTTTACGGGACTCCGAGTAGTTAAAGGCTTAGGACTTCCTGAAAAGCTCTTTTTTTGCCCCACACCGAACCGCCAGTGCAAGGATCGAGGGGCCGTCTGAACGGGAGGAATGCGTTAGTGAACGGAAACATACACAGACCGCTGACATCAGAAAGGTGAAGGGGAGAAGGGGGAGAGAGATGAAGGGGGAAGCGGAAGGAAGAGTGGAAGGAGGGCACCCGAGGGGCGCCCACCGTATATTATTTTCCTGTTCTTCTTCTCTTTTCCTTCTTTTTCTTTTCTTTTCTTTTTTTCCCTTTTTTCTTCTTTTTCTCTTTTTTCCTTTTTTTTCTTTTCTGTCTTTTTTTCCTCTTTCCTTGCCCTCTGATTTGAGATTGTATAAAGCTGAGCATGAACAAACTGTATCTTTAATCCTGATGAAGGCCAGACTCTAGGCCGAAACGTCGAAATAAACCACGTTGTAATCGCTCACGGAGGATCTACTGGACTATATATATAGTTTGTTTTCCGGGTCACCAGATGTGGAATAACATAACTTTAATGTTTGCGCACTGAAGGTTCTACAACGACTGCCCCTGAATTGGGGCACACACAGTTTTGTTGCTTATTTGGGGCGAGAGTGTTCTTATCGCTGGCGCCCGTGAAGCAGCGCCGACCCGTTTCACCATATATATATATATATATATATATATATATATATATATATATGTATATATATATATATATATATATATATATATATAGAGAGAGAGAGAGAGAGAGAGAGAGAATGAACTTGAAGATAGCACATTAGAAAAGGAAATTGTATTTACTAAAGTTTCGGCCGTGGCACGGCCTTCGTCAGAGTAAATAGGTATGATACAATGCAGCCGCTTATAAGCTCACGTGATGAACTCTCGGTACAGCAGCTAGGACAATCAAAGTGAAAAAATGGTAATCTGTCAGAACCTTGTATTGACATGACTGACGTGCGACGGGTGCATGAATATACAAGTTTCATACTTCCTTGCGCATCAACACGTGGGGCACAGTATGGTTGGCAGGACATGTAAAAGAGCTCTGAAGTAAAGACACCACGGTTGACTAATATACATTTTAATATACACTAAAATATTTTAGTAATCTAAGAAGAGGTGTTGTTGCAGTGTGAGGCAGGTGAGCTTTCCTACGTTTTTATTGATACCTGAACGAATGTTGTTAAATTTGTGGATCAAGAAGGATTCCCTCACCTACATTTGTCTTGAAACCAGACTGAATAATAGTGGCCCTAATTTTGTCGAAATCATGGCCAGGCATGCTGACGTGCTACGACAGCGGTAGGTTAGGGAGGTTTACGGCATGTGCACAGTGATTAATAAAACGAATTCTGAAACTCGTCTCTGTTTGACCTAGGTACTGAGCTCCGCATGTTGAACACTCGAGAAGATAGATGACGCTGATACTATCACACCTGTAGTTCCCACTTATCTTTAAAGAAAAACTGGACGATGTACTTAAAACTGTTTTAGATGTCGTCATGTGCGCGCACACCTTGCAACGTGGTTTGTTGCAGGGATGACAGCCTTCATGATTTGAACACGTGGTTTTAGATGAGGTTAGTAAATCACGAAGGTTCCGCGATCGTCGGTAGACCACGCGTGGTTGTTTTGTAAAGATTCCTTTGAGCCGCTCGCTCTCCATTAAAATGTTGAAGTGTTTCTTTAAGATATGTTTCACATTTGGAGCTGAGGCTGCATGTGTCAAAATTAGATTAGTCCGCGAACAATCTTTCGGTCTTTTGTTAGTACTCAGCAGGTCTGAATTGGCCAAGCGCCATATATATATATATATGGCGCCTGGTCGTTTTTACATGCTACCGAAGATCCATAAGGAGGGAAACCCTGGCAGACCCATTATATCAGGCACGAGAACGACAACGAAACCCATTTCCAATTATATTGACTGTTTAATCAAAAACATACCACCCACACATGAGTCCTTCTTGCGTGAAACGAACCATTTTCTTCGGGACCATTTTCTGATCCCGCACCGAGGACTTCCACAAAAACAGCACACATATGCGCGAAGTACTCTTTTATCAAGAATACCCGTCAACTATCATTGATAACCCCATCAAAAAAGCGGAAAATCTGGACAGCCAGACTCTTCTGCACCACTAAAAAGATGCCAACCTGCACCGTAACAAAAGTTTGCTAATAACTTTCACGAGCAACCCACCTAGCATAAACAAGGTCCTAAGAAAACACTTTTACATATTGGAACACAGCGTGCGACTATCAAAAATTTTCACATCTCCTCCTTGTGTGGTATACAGGCGGCCGAAAAGTATAAGTGATCTTTTGATAAATTCAAAAATAGACGTCAAACCTCAAACAGGGTGTCACCCTTGTAAAAAAAAAAGCAGATGCAAAGTATGCCAACACATGCAGACAACGAAAGTGGCGGAAAGCACCCACTCAGATTTAAGCACAGGATTAGAGGTGCACTTGACAGTGATCGTTTAGAATTAGATTCAACAACCATCGGGCACATGTACGTTCCCTTTCATGCCTTCCACTTTTTGCGTTTTCACATAGCAACTGTTTATTCAGCTGACGTATCGATGGCAGCCCCGTCTTTTTCAAAGCATAATTTTATTTACTCATTAAGGGTATTGATTGACTTGTGAGGTTTATTCTCTCAATACCACCATTTGATTATAAGCGACACCTTAGTGGAGGGCTCCGGAAATTTGGACCTCCTGGGGTTCTTTAACGTGCACCCAAATCTGTGTACATGGGCCTACAACATTTCCGCCTTCATCGGAAATGCAAACGCCACAGCCGGGATTTGATCCCGCGACCTGCGGGTCAGCAGAAAGTTTTGGGTAGTCGCGCGCTCTGTTCCAATATGTTAAAGTGTTTCCCAAGGACATTGTTTATGTTCGGTGGGTTTCTCGTGAAAGATAATAGCGAGTATTTGTTACGGTGCTGGTCGGCATCTTTCTTTATGTATGTATATATATATAAACATTGTACATATACGTGAATGACGGCGCCGGCACCGACAATGACCATATCTTGTCCTATTAAAAATTCCAATGGTTGACCTTACATCAGTATGCTTCGTACAGTACCAATTTCCAAGGCATAGTGGATGTGCAGAATTTTCACGCTCAGCGGGATTTGAACGCTGGCGTATGCGTTTACATCGGTGTCACCGTCACTCACCGTACATGTATATAAACATATGAAAACACAAAGAACAAAAAATCGAGAAATAGACTCCGGCACGCGGAATCGAACTTGTGTCATCTGAATCATGAGTGCGAGTCGTCAACCACTCAAGTACAGAGGAGCAAGTCCTTCAGCGTTCCAACGGCAGACTCGCTCTCTTGATCTCGTTCCGACTGGTTGTGCCCCCGCGATCTCCAAAGACAGCGCAGCTCTGGCCGTCTGGCTCGCCCTACGCCATCTTCTGCCGCTAACAAGAGCTCTCGCTGAGTGGTGCTTCGTCCTCGGATTCCTGCGACCGTGTCCATCTTTCCTATCTCCTCTTTACTTCCGTTGTTTTCTGTCGTTCGCTGTCCCTGCGCATCGCTCTCTCCTTTCTCTCTCGATCCATTTACCTTTTAATCCTATCCTTTTAATCCCTCCTTACCCCTATCCCTCGTGAGCTATTGTTGAGTTTTCGCACTGGGATGCAGACAGGTACGGAGCTCACTTTTCTCTTGTTTTCTCTTTAAGAATCACATAGGAAAAGAATGGCAAGCATCTTCGTGGCAATGCATCCCTAAAACTTTCGAAGCTTTATCTTTTAATCTGAAATGACAATTGGCAATATCTACCACTTACCGCTGCTGGCGGGCAGCTTGGAGGGGAATTATTATGTTTTCAGCATTACCAGAAAGATCACTCAATCAGCGCGCGTCGCCAACATGTGCCATGGCCCACACTCTTCCATGCGTACTTTGCCACGTCTAGAGGAGAGGGGCGATGCTCCCACGTGCACCCTTATCTCGCGGTGAAGAGGATCGTGCGCCTTGGCTGGCCTCGGGCTTTACCTGGAACGACGCTGTTGTAATTACCGGGCGCACAAAGGTCAATGAATTCATTGTAGTCTCCCTTTGTGTAAAGCGCACGCTTTCCAGACACAGCGAAGTATCAAGTGAGACGCTTATGCGCGTGCAACTTTACCTAAGAGAACGTTCCATGCGTCACTTGTGCGTGAGAAAAGCGGGGCAAATTCAGACACGATTGCCATTCTGCGCGTGACCTTGAATTTTGCTGCTATCACGTTCATTGCTTCGCGTTTTCGGCAAAACTGTGACTTTTCGTACTTTATAATTGTATAGCGAAGCAAAGTTCCTATTATAAGTCTCAATAACTTTCAAGCGAACTGTTGGTTAGGTCATTTTATTCAGCCGTATAAGTACGGGACCTGCCTCTAGGGCGCTTCTAACCAGAATGGTGTAGCTACGCTCAACACTTAGTTCTCACGATCCATTTTGCTTTTACGTGCACTCGGACAATTAACGCGTGTACTGTATATATTCTGATGGATGAAATTCCTCAACCACTGTTCGTATGTCATCAAAATTCTTCACAATTTTTCTATTTTTATATTTTGTGGCATCCATGCATTATGGTCAATCTACCAGATAATTTTCCTTGGGCGGCCTTGATTCCGCCCCCTATCCCCCCCCTTTTTTTCAAACCACGGCCTGTGATCTTTCACATTAAAACTCTATATATTGCTAAGTTTATTTTATACAACAGTTTTTATACCTCCTTAAGGTATTTAGAACGAAGCGGAAAATTCGTGACGCTCGCAAATTTAGGCACACGTTGAAGAATGTCACATGGTTGAAGTTTCCGCTGCCCTCCACTGGCGCGTCCTTTAATCACATTATGAGTCTGGGGCTTAATCATTCAAAACTTTTTAGCTGAGCAAATTCTATCTTGCTCTCTATGTAGCTAGTATATATTGCTCTTGCTGTTGAAATACCTTCATTTTAGTCCAGATATTGCTTTTCTATTGTCCTTAACTGCTGCAGATGGCTTGTTGCGTTCATCTTTTGGTGAGTGGGTGGATGGGTGCAAAAAGTTATTGTTGTCCGGCAACAGGCACGTTAGCGCGAAGCAGGCCGCTCCCACATAGGCACAGCCAGGCGAACCTGCTAGCCTGCCCAGAGTTTGGTGGGTGTGGTCTTGGGGCTCTGCCTCCACAATTCATTGTAGCTTCATAAATTCAGGTACTGTGTGGTTTTCTTGTTCACTTGAAAAAATCGGAGCGTTGTACATGTTCTGCATTGGAAGCCTGAATTATTCTATTTATTTTGAAAAAGTCCAAACGGCTCATGTTTATGCGATTAACTTTTCTCTGTCTCTCTGTCATCACTTGAAGCGTGTCTCCTCATGCCTGAACACAAGGGAGTACGGATACGGACTTTCATGAACCCACCTATAGTTCTCAACACTCCTTGCCTTCCAGGTTGGCTTGCGCATACATGGTGTTTCAAGTGATGTGTCCAATACTATTTAAAATTACAGAAAGAACGCATATGCGTGCTACCACCGGCATTTTCTTTACTGTGGAAAAAGGCATCTTCGTGTGTGCACAATGATTATTTACGGCAGTAAAATAGAAATTCAAATAGTGAACTTTTTAACCAATGGAAATAACCGATCGAGTCTAACAGGCAAATTCAAGTTTTATCTGTGAATAGGGCTTAGTGACTGAAATTTTTGAAAGGTTGCCAATCCCCGCGGAGCAATGAGATCTGGCCAATTCAGCAGGCGTGATTGATAGCGACGCACTCACACAGCGCATCTCTCATTCACTTCGAAAACGCAGTCTGGGACGGCCCTGTTTTCCTGGTCACTGTCAACCGTCAATCGAGACACTTCGCTTCATGTGAGAAAAACGGTGTCAGATTTCATCGCTCCAAAGTGATTACCAGTGGCCCTTTTTCAAAAATTTCAAAAAGACAGCGAACTACTCGCAGGAAGGACTTGAATTCACCCATTGAATTCGACGAAATTTTCCCCTGGTTAAAAAGTTAATAGTTTCCATTTCCATAATTGCTGACGTACTTTTTGTGCGCACTTGAAGATACCTCTGACAGTAATGGAATCCCGCAGGAAACACGCACATGCCTTCTTTCTGTAATCTTTAAATAGTACTGGACACCTTTCTTGAAACACTCTGCATTAGAAAAGTCTGTGTTGGCAATGTGAAACGTATACAGTGTAACAGCAGGTGTGGTTTGTCACGTTTGCCTATGCAGGGCTAACGAAACGAACGACGAGAGTTGACGCATGAGTTAGTCTCAAACAACGTTTATCACAACAAGGGACTCGATGAACTATCACAAAAACAAGCGCAGAAGTAAACACACCTCAACTTACTAAAGTCCTAGCGGGTATCTTTTGAATCTGCGTGACACCATGACAGCTCACGGCTTGTCGAACCAGCGTCTCGAAGAGGCAGCTGTTCACCATCAGCGACAGCCCTTGTCGAAGGCGAGAGCAGGCACACAGGTGGCACACGACCCGCATGCGGTCATGCCAAGAGGTGAGGCCTCCGTCAGGCCTCACGTCCAAACATGGCCTTCAGTTGTCGCAGGTGGCGGCGGTGATTAGGAACCGGTTGTCCCTGCCCCACATGCCGAAATAAATGGAGCTGTGCTCGGGTTCGTAGCCCCAGTCAGGTACCTCTGCTTCCGGACCTCGATCACCAGGGAACAGGCAGGTGGAGTTCCACTAAAGGCATCCTGGTCCAGCGTGTTCCAGCTGGAGCCGCTGTTAGGATCAACAAAAAAGCACCAGGCCCTCTGCAAGAACGGTCACGAAATCTCCAAGGAGAGCTTGCTGGTCTTTTCTTGTCTCCTAGAAGATCTTGGCTCATACCCACAAGGGGGATTGGCCACACTATACCTTACAAGGAAAACTTTTTATACAACGCTTGCTAAAAAAGACAGAAATTAGATAAGGACAATAATAATGTTCCTTTCAAAAAACGTGATAAAGTGCACAAGAATTCGATAAACCAGAATATGTAAAACAAATCAGCAAAAATGAAGAAGGAGGACAAAGAATTATATATCTGACAGAACCACTTGCAGCGTATCCATCCGGTTGTCTGAATCAATTTATGTAGCGCTGAGAGAATAGCAAAGCGGCCCGCACTCAACTGACTGGCTTCAAACAATAAAAGTGTGAATGTATTAACTGGCAATCCGAGCATACCAATCGGTCTCTCATTCGGCGCATTGTGGCGAAGCGGTGGCATGTGAGAAGAAAAATTGATCTATTGTTTCTGGTTCATTGCAAACTGCAGATACGTTAGTTAATAAAAATACTGATTTCTGGAGATAAATATTTAACCGGGGGACTCTACAGCGAAATCTTGTGAGAGTCACCTCACATTGACGGGGAAGGCATTTTGCGGTGTTACATGTGAATAGCAAGTGCCGAAATTTTTCAGATTGTAGGGGCGATGTTTCATTGATTTTTAAGAATAACAGGTGTTTGAATCGTTCGGCAGTAATAAATGAAAACTGTGGAGCTACTAGCACCACCGGGAAATTTAAAGAGGCTCAAACGAGCGAATCAGCAGTTTCATTTAGTGCAATTCCAGCATGCCCGGGGACCCAAATAAACCGAACTTCTGATAGGCTACGTGGTACGAGAGACCAAAATATCTTGAGAAGAGGAGACTGCTTTGCGGACGTTAGAATTGTACAAACAGACAAAGCGTCTGAAATAATAATAGCTTTCGATTGCTGAGAACCTGATTTTCGAAGAGACATTGTAACAGCCAGGAATTCTGCGAGATAAATTGGTGTGAAGTCAGGCGATCGAAGCGCGAAAGACCAATTAGGCTGATGAGAAAAAATACCTACTCCAGCCTTCTGAAGATTTTGCGTTGCATCCGTCGCGATTATTACGTGATTGGGAAAGTGACTGAGACGTTCTTAAAGGAGGAGGCCCTCCAGAACATGCTACAGAAATAAGTAAGCATTTTTCGGGAATATAACATCGAAAATTAAGTCAACTAGCACCGAGCATAGGGTTTCAGGAGTTAAATGCTGGAAGGAAGCGTGAAGATTTGTTAACAGAGACTCGATAAAAATGACTTTGATAACGACACCATAGGCGCCTAAAGAAAGAAATTAGATATTTGAAGAAAACTGTCTGTGAACAGGTGAGGGGCGCATTGTTGAGTTTTAAAACTTGCTTGCACGGTAAGCTGTCGAAATCTAGCATCAAGTGGAATGATTCGAGCTTCCAAATAAAGCACGCTATTCGCGACACAACTAGGTAGCCCGAGACACAGCCTCCGAGCTTGACTTTCTAGCAATATAGGAGGTTTCAATTTGTACTCAACACTTCCGGAAAACAGAACGCAACCAAACTCCAGAATTGGGCATACGTAAAGTTTGTATATCATAAGTAACATATCCCTGTGAATTCCTGAAATATTATTGCCTAGGGCGCTTTCTGCTTTACGGGTGTTTAATTCTATTTGTTGCTGCCAATTTCAATTGTCCACGTAAGCAATGCCAAGATATTTTAGTGCCATTACGTGTGGAATCAGATCATTTCAATAATTCAGTAAAATAAATACGGCAACGAATATATGGAATACAAGCAGAGCACAACTGCTAACATTAGGAGAAAAGCAGCCCGCCAAGCCATCCCTCAAGCTCACTCAAATATGACTGTAAGATTTGATATAATCTATTGAAATCACGGGATGACGAGAAAAAGCACTATCATCGGTGTATACGTAAGGAGGAACATTTTTATGAACGGGAATGACTGATAATAAGATAATTAATAAAAGAGGTGACAGAACTGATCCTTGCTGAACACCTCTTATTTGCTTATATGAGGCAGAAGTAATCGCCTCGTGGCAACAAAAGAATTGTCTCTCAAAAAAACTCCTGAAACCAAGATATCATCTACTTGGGCACCTTACAGTTCACTAATCTTGAAATTAATGTACTGTGTTCCACACTGTCCTGCGCTTTTGCAATATCTAACGTTACTAGTGCAGAAAGCTCACCAGATAATTTTGCCCAGCGTGTCCTTCGGCTTCGCTGTCGTCGTCGTTGTAGTGTTGTTGCTGTTGCTGTTGTTGTTGTTGTTTTTGTTGTTGTTGTTGTTTTTGTTGTTGTTGTTGTTGTTGTTGTTGTTGTTGTTGTTGTTGTTGTTGTTGTTGTTGTTGTTGTTGTTGTTGTTGTTGTTCACCTATTGATCGTGGCGCTGACCCACCATGGAAGATTGGACAAGAATTGAGTGGTTTTAAAAATTATTGTTATGCTTTAGAATCATGGAGATATATTAGAATGATTACCGATAACCTAGAAAAGTGTGGTGCTTGATGTAATGCATGCAATTATTTAAATAAGGAAACGAATTTGTTCTTAGAATGAAGCAATAATGTGATTTTTATACGTAAATGATTTTGTAGACATGTTAGAATAATGAAACAGGTTGATTAGTCAACCTATTAGTTTCATCAATATAGTCCCAGACGACTGCGCATACTGTCGCATTAGAGAAACCAGAAATGGAAGCTCAAAAAAAAAATGACAGGCACAGATAAGTCCATACCAATACCACGTAAAGGTATTTCTAAAAGGGTTTTTCGTAATGTGTTAAACCGCCTGCATGTCAAAAAGAAATGATCTATTGTTTCCAGTTCATCACAGAACGCACACAGTGGTGCCCAAGGTGCCTGACCAGACTTGTGTTCATAGAAATTTAGATTTGGTACCCGGCAACGCAGCCTTGTGATAGCTACTTCTTGTTTACGAGTGTGGCAAAAGTCTCTTCGCTAGGAATATAATAAATGGCGATATTATGTAGAGTTTGTTAGTGATGCACCTATAAGGACTTCGATAAGCGTACGTCTGCGGAATCGAGCAGCAGTCACATAAGCGAATGATGGACAGTGCGGTAGAATCAGTTCGCTAATTGAGGACTAAGCTAATAAATCGGCTATTTCATTGAGAAATAATTCTTTATGCCCAGGCACCCAAACTAATCGGACTTTTCTCAAATGCGCAGGCACTAGTGCACGGAACGCCTTTGTTACTTGATTATCAGCACCAACAGAAAGTGCCGCACAGACAGATAGAAAATTTGTTATTATGACAGCTGATGTAATTGGTGTATCTAACTCGCGTAAGGTGAGCACTACTGCCAGAAATTTTGCCATAAAAACGGGTATGAAATTGGGTAGTCGAAGGGAATAAATCCAACCTAAAATCGGGCTGAAAATACCAAACCCTTACTTTTCATCACATTGCGATGCGTCTGTAGCAATAATAACGCTCGTTGTAATACTGCGCAGGTGATGTTGTAGTGAACCATCCGAAATATTATGGGGAAGTAATTTGGCAGTATTACATAAATGTCGTCAAATTAAATTTCCACAGGATATGAGTTATCACGACTCGGCATGATGTCGCATATACGTACGTTTAGAGGCTCCGGTAAATTTTGCACAAATATAATTTGTGGTGTGTGAAATCACAGCCATTTAGCACCAAAAAATGATTCCGGGGTGAAAATAAACGCTGTTTCTGAATGTCGTAATGGTGATTCATAAATTCTTAAGAATGTCTAAACAGTTGAAAGGTGAATTCTACAAGAAAGCGGAAGGACCCTCGATTCGAGATGCAACACATTGTTAGCAACTGTTGTAAGCAGACCAAGGCATAAGCTCCAAGCTTCTCTTTTCAGAAGAATTAGAGGCAACAACTTGTAAGCTGGAACTTCAGAGAAAAGTACACAACCAAATTCCAAAATAGAACGAACGTACATGCGATATATCATTACCAATGTGTCTCTTCTCATGCCTATGCGGTAGTTGCTTAGACTACGTATTATGCCAAGGGCCCGCACAACTTTCCCGGCAATATACTCGAGATGAGGTCGCCAGTTAGGCGATGTGTGATAATTTACTCTAAGGTATTTAACAGATTCCACCTGTGGTATATCCTCATGATGGTAGGACAGAGGGTTGTGCGGAGGGTATTGCAGCGGATAAACAAGGAGGACACATTTACTCAGATTAAGTAGAAATCCGTTGTCATCGACCTAGCTCTCCAAATGAATTAAGGTAAGTCTGCATCCGTTCATATAAGGTCTGAATGTTATCTATCGTTGCAAAAAACGCGGTATCGTCTGCATAAACAAAAGTTCTTATATCCTGTTTACGTAGAATGGTGCTCATTAGTAAATTAAATAACACCGGGGAAAGCACTGAGCCTTGCGGTACTCCCCTAGTTTGTGTATGAGTAGAGGATGAAAACCCATCTACAAAACAATAAAATTTTCTGTCTGCGAGAAAATTGTGAAACCACGCTACTATGTATGATAGAAAATCAAGGTATATTCTAATCGATCTACCAAATATAGTGCTCCATGGTATCATACGCTCTAGCGATATCTAAGGTAACAAAAGCTGCATAATTGATTTATAGCCGAACTAAATGAAAACGACCTTCTAAATCATCGTGGGCATCGTGAATTGAACAACCAACCCTGAACCCAATTCGACAGAACTCAAAATTGATCTCTCGGTAATAAGTTCATTATATCGCATATTGATGATTCTCTCAAAAAATTTCACTAAACTTGATGTCATGGAGATTGGCCTTGTCTTATCAAACATGTATGCTCTATTTTTATTTGAGCTACAATATAATTTTGGCAAGTTTCCATTCTGGAGGTACCCATGCGTTCCCTAACGAATAATCCACAAGTTCTAGCAGAAGATTAGGTGAATCATGGAGTAAACATTTTAACATAGAGTTCGTAATTCCATCTGGTCCGGCAGCTGTCCTCGGTAAGCATAATACTGTCTGACTCCATTCATCTATAGTAACTTCTGCAAATTCATACAAGTTTACCAGCATGGGCCGAATAGCCGTAAAACTAGCAGTGAAGCGGCGTTTTAAATAAACCTTGCGCTATGTCTTCTAGAGAGGTGTTCATTTCTTGCGGCGTCAAGACACATGACTACAACGTTAAAGGTGCTGGCAGTACTTTTCTTGTCCAAAGCTAAGCCAACAAAGCACGCTTATTTTTATTTGGAAAGATAATCGGAATGTCTACTGTGATAATCTTCTTTCACGCGGTTCCCTGTACGCTTGAATACACCTGCAAGGAATTCTCAGTGCTTCCAGTTTGTTGGGATTTGATTATGAAAAAGTCTTTTCCAAGCGGCTTTTCGTCTTCTACATTCGCGCGTACACTCATCGTACCACCAACGAGAGGAGGATCGTTTATTCGATGGAATAGAAAATTCAGATTTTTTTCTAGATCCCTCCAGCATTGAACCAATCGTAGATGCAATCTCTTTAGTACTGACATTTCCAAGCTTAGAAATGACAGAAGAGAGGCAGGCTTCAAATTTGCTATGGTCGATGTATGTGCGTTTTTGCTGAATTAAAGTTATTGTTGGACAAGTAATATCCAAAACTACAGGAAGATGGTCGCTGTCAGTTGCCGAATCCAGAACAGCCCATGACAAAACCTTGTCTGCATTGGAGCAAAACGTAAAATCTAATACTGAGCAAGTCTGACTCGGACAAATGTTGCATGACCGTTATTCAGACATGACAGTTTGTGATCAATAGTTAATTCCCACAGTCGCCTACCACAAGAATCTGTCCTTATACCCCAAGACAAGTGATGTGAGTTAAAGTCTCCTGTGAGTACAATTTTCCTGCAACACGCTACTAAAACACTGCTTAGGTAACGCATACTTTGCACACCGGAGGGGAAGTAACAATTTAAAATTGAAAAAGGGCGGTATCCGGGGAGACACAAGTCTAATGCTACTATTTCATATTCTGAGTCTAATATTCTGAAAGAAATTTTTGTTCTGTGGCATGATTTACTTGATACAATGGTCATTTAACCACCACCATGTGATGGTCGATCTAATCGAAAAGAACGAAAACCTGCAAGATGGAAACTTTTATCTGGTGTAAGCCAATTTTCTTGGAAAATTGTAATATCAAGATTATTATTATTGCAAAAGTATTGTAAGTCGGTTGAGGCTAAGAATATTGAGCGGCAATTCCGCTGTAGTACCCTCCAGTGACTTATGGTGTTTGGCGCACCGCAAAGGCGAATGCCGCGCCCGCACCTTAATGCGAAACAGCCAATTCATTTCGTTTATATTTGGACTTGATATCGGTGAAGATATGGGATCTGGTACGTTTATTAGTTCGCATATCAGTTTCCACGTCCGTTGCAGCACTTGTGCTCGGCTGAGGCGTATGTCGGTCCAAGTACACCTGTGTCCCTCACTGCTTAGCCTTGTCGGCAGATAAAGAAAGTTCGTTCAACACTACATTGCATAGCTCAGTGGCATCGCTGGTAATGTCCAATACTGCAGGTTGTGTACTAGTCTGTACTCTTTGCCCAATTTGATTTCAAAGAATTTGCACCAAACGGTCGGAAAGGTTGGATATGAGTTTATCCATTGACTTACTCACTGCCTTTTCCACAGCAGTTTCAATAGCCTGCGATAGATTTGAATCTTTACTGAACGTGTGACACGGTGTAATGCCAGGATATTCAAAAGCCCTGTCTCTAACTATGTCGATGGTTTCCCTTCGAGAACAGCGGTTGCAGTCAATAACTTCTAGGGTTTGAACCTCCTGGGAACGAGCAGAACAGTCAGAGTTGTCGGCGCAGTGACTCCACCCACTAAGACAACCCTTTTCCGCTGTTGCAGTACACTTGCTTGAAAAGGATGGGTCTCGCCACATATGCTACAACAAAGGTTAGATTTACAATCTCCCGCACTGTGGCCGAATCTCCAGCAGTTCTTGCACTGAATCAGATTTAAAGTAAGGGGCTCTACTCGAAAGATCAACGGCCATAATTTTATTTATTATGGGCATTTTGTGCCCACAAATGTCCCGATGACAGATTCGGTTGGTTCCCTTTCTTTGTCGACTAGGTGATTACATCGGTAAATCGAAATTACGCCTGCTCCAGAGAGTCTGTCTAGGGTCTCAGCTGGACTCAGCTTGGAGTCGACTCCCCGTACAAGGCCTTTGGTACATGCAAGGTGAGGCGGAATGAAAGAACTCACCGGGGTAGCAGCAAACGAGCTGCATTGGAGCAGATCCAGCACGCAGGCCTGTTCCAGCGACCTACACACGATAGCTCCTCGCCCAAATGGGCGCACATATGTGATGGTCTGGAAATGGTTTGAAGTGGTTTTAAGTTCCTTTTGGACCGCTTGAGAGTTTGTAAGTCTGATGAAGCCTCCATTTATAGGTACCAGTGCTACTGCATTGCTGTCGATACCACTGCGGAAAAAGGAGTCTAGCGGCAAATAATTAGACGGCAGGGATGCTGACCAGACGGATCGCACCTGGCCAGGAGTAGTCGTCAACATGAGCACTAAAAATAGGGTTAGACTCAGAAACAGATAAACTAGAGAATCGGACTCTAAGACAACAAAGTTAAAACCACTCAATCCTTAGCCAAGAACACCACACCAGGTTTCGCACGGGCAAGCTTGAAGGAACTGATATGAGGACGTCTTGCTCGACTCTGCACGTTCCACACGTGCATCCTGTTTGTTTGTTTTCTTCTAATAAATATCACGTACCTGCTTTCGGGGATTGGCCATGAATGCGAAGTTGAGATTTTTAAATGTTATTTCAGATATGGTAGGTGACTGAAATAATAAAAAAAATAAATGACAATGGCACGAAATATATGTGATTTAAACTACACGTATCATGCTTCTGAGCTTGTATTGCAGACTGCCATATTACCTAAAGGAAACGAATTATAAAACTCAGGTTTTGCCTTGTTCAATTGACTAACAGTTTTAAGCAAAGGCCCTTAGTCAGGCTTTTAGCATTTTGCCTTCGCTCCATTTTCTGTACTGGTGCAGAAAGAAACAAATAAGGAAAGAAAGAAAGAAAGAAAGATAAAAAAGAAATACCAGAATAAAATGGTGCTCGTTAAGTAGTTATGATGAAATTACACACGGCATCAAAGCTATCCCTGTGGCAGTATCCCAAGCCTAAGGCACCGAAGCTTAAAATGTTTTCGTCTGATAAAGTCAAGGCTATATTTGCAAGAGAAGTAATGAGAATTCGAGTTCTCATACGAGATCTTGAACATGAAAAAAAGTAATGTGCAATATTTTCTCGTTTTCCAAAAAACTGGCAGAGGGGCGATATTGTCACACCAGCCCCATACAATAAAAAGGTTGATGGGGGGACACGGCAATCAAATCTGGTGATCGTCCCTTCCGATTGTTGAAATTGGCTCCACTGTGGCTTCCATGCATATATCAGGTGATTATATTCTGTCCACGTGGTTATTGCTTCCGTACTATCTTTGTGAATAGCTGATCTTTTATATCTGAATGTGGTGAAGTATTTTACCACCGGGATAACCTTAACTATTGGGAGATTTTGCGATGAGCGGGCTGAGGTGTCGGTCATTTCTTTTATTATTAAACCACAGTGGCTTCGAACCCATACTAATTTCAGGTATGTCAGCTGAGACGGAGCTGAAGATTGGAACGTCGTGATAGTGCGAGTAGCAAGAGAAGCCGTAAGAGCTGTGCATACCGAGAGCAAATCAGTAATTTTACTGCCCTGTTCTCATCCATCGGAAATTTTAGCAGTGCCATAAAGACAGGCACGAGCTTAGCTTAAAAAACCGGAAATAAATTAGGTAGTCCCGCTGCAAATAACCAGCCAAGTGATAGGGATACTATTCATACGCCAGCGCTGTCCTATTTCACCGATGCACTTGGAGCTAATAAGTTACACGTCTGTATATGCAACAGGAAATCTACTAACATTTTCTCTAATAACTTGCCGAATAGAAGTTCAAACTGTGGAGGAAAGATCTCATCATAATCTATAACAAAAATCTGGTTTGATAATCAGATGCGATTACCCTATACTTGCTAGTTCTTTTGTACATAGATTATATGTGGTGTATGAAAACGTAGCCAATGAGCGAGAAAGAACAAATCTGGGCCACTGGTGAAAACATAATCAGCTCTTCTTAGTAGCAAGCTGTCCAATTGTAGGGATCTATTACTGTTAACAAATGGAACGGACAGAGCAATGTACGCGCCTCAGTTTGTTTGTTTGTTTGTTTGTTTGTTTGTTTGTTTCCCTAGACTCATGGCTCACACCCGCGCAGGGGGATTGGCCAAGAAAGCGTGGTGCATTTTTTTCTGTGAGCATTAAAACCATGTGTAAAAATGAATTTGTATTACATAGTACCTAATTTAAGAAAAACCACATAAAAAGAGATCAAACGAAAAAACTTAGAAAGTCAATTCGAGAAATTTCGAGATTTCAGGTGTTCTGATTAGCACGCAGCTGCGTTTACTTCACCTCACGATTTAGAATTTTTTTAGATACCAAGTAATATATATTTGATTGAAGATCACAATGGGATGCGTTCGGATGTCTGAATATAAGCGCAAATGGCGTTGAAAGCATCATTGTGGCAATGTCCCAAAACTGAGGCAACACAGTTGTTTAGTGCAGTTTCCGCCGTCAATGCAACGCCTATATTTAGAAATAGAACAACTAGAAGTCTTTTTCTTAGTATAGCGCATCGGCGGCAAAACAAAAAAATAATGCTCAATTGATTCCATTTCTCCGCAGAATGAACAGAGGGTTGATATCGTCTGACCAGCTCTGTATAGATACAGGTCGGGGGGTGGGGGGACACGACTGAAATTTAGTAATTAGAACTTCGAGCTTTCTGCACTTACTCCAGTGGAGTCGCCATGAAAACTTGAGGTGGTTATATTCTGTCCAGGTACATACTTTTTCTATTATATCAGTGCAGATTGCTGATCTTCGATATCTTATTGCTGCAATATATACAACTTCCGGCAGTACGGGTAAAACTGCGCCATCAAGCGCGGCTCGTGCTAAGTCATCAGCCAGTTCATTTAATCCTAATATACAGTGTCCTGAAACCCACAGTAACCTCAGGAGCTTCAACTGCGGTGGTACCAATTTTATGAATGTCCTTAGAATTTGAGAGTTCTCAGAAGCCATCAGAGCTGCACAAACTGAAAGGGAATCCATCATTATGACTGCGTTGTTTTGATTGGACGGAAGTTTTCGAAGAGCTAAATTAATCGCCAAGAGCTAAGCTTCAAAAACCTGAGTAAAATCAGGCAGTCTCACTGAGAAGGATCAGTGAGGGGAATGGCAATGCAGGTTTCCTGAAGAGATTCCCACGCATCAGGCTCCGCTAATATTAGCGTGGTATGTATCACTTTGTTCAGCAGTGTGTTCAGGCCTTTCCATGTGCCAGAGACGCAGGGCTCCCCCTCAACACGCCACCAGCACCTTGTTATGTTTGCCATACCCCTCTTAGCTATTCGACCGCGTCGACCTTGATATCTACGGTTTCCTTCCCAGCACTGCAGTGGTAACCGTTGGATCATCGTTTCCGTCAACCCCCTCACGTGGTACGCCAAAGCTTCACCCCTTCTTTCATCTACAGCCAAATACATTGCAATTTGCATCCTACACAATCTCATAATTTGTCATGGAGTTCCTCTAGAGTTGTTAAGTGATCGTGGTAGTGTATTCCTCTTAGACGCTATCACAGCACTGCTGCGAGAATGCCGCGTCGTTCACCGCAACACAAGTGCCTACCATACCTAAACTAATGGAGTAATGGAACAATTCAACCGAACCCTTGGTGAATCTAACAATTCTCAATGCATTGGCTGTGGAATAAATTAAAGTATTGTAGGATTTCTTCGGTTTTCCTCGTAACTCGTGTACTTTATTCCAATCTTTTGGGCAGGATACACCTACATGGTAGGGTGATAAAGAAAGAAGTTTGCGGGTATAAATTGGCAGCAGCAAGCACAGGACCTCGTTAACTGGCGGAACATGGGAGAGGCCTTTGTCCTGCAGTGGACGTAGTCAGGCTGATGATGATGATGATGACACCTACATGGGTACACATACATGTGTTCCCTTCAGGGAAACTGTACATCAAATGTAGTTCGTCGTCAATACTCAGAAGCGAAATTAAACGAGTGGAAAATATCACAGGTGTGCACCAATTTTTCCTTTCATTCAGCCTATGCATGTTTTTCAGTCAATAAATTATTGAAATCATTTTTTTTTGTTTATAAATATTTTTCTACAGCACAAGAACTGCAGAAGGTGCATGCATGCACATCTGTGTATTGCTTTTCCAAACACGTATCAACGAACAAGCACGCGATCAGGTTCTGTTAAAATGTGATCCTGTACTGTCACTCCGACATACGAAAATTGTTGTATTGTAAGATGATCGATCTGTTTCAGGACTGTTATCAATGTCGTTGACCATAATGCGCCGGCCTGGCCGAAGGTTATTGCGAAGAAGACGTTTCATGCTCGCAATCTAGTCACTTATAAGGAGTCATCAGAATGACGGTGACAAATAAGTATTTGAGTGAAATCACAAATACAATATAAAAATTGTGAAGTAATACATCAGAGAATGAAATGACTGTTCATGTCAGTTGTATTTTACGTTAACTGGACAATAACTTGTGAGTACGCACAAGAATGACAGTGGTCAATACGGCTTTTATTGACATTAAAAGCACACAACTGAATTCTTAAGGTACGCACCAGAGAGTCAATCGACTGATATATTGAAAGTCATTAAACTTTTCCTATGAGCTCGTCTCCCCTTTCCGTAAAGATTCCTTTCTGCATGCATCATTGCAGTGCATTGCACTTGAACGAGGCACTGGCGTGATATTCGCGACCTAAATTATTACTAGAAGAAATAGCCACAAACCTTGTGAGAACAGTTACAATCCTTCGCGCTTCGTTGGTTGATTAGCAAGTTGTGATTTCGTTCGAAACTGGAACCCGTTATGAAAATGCAACAAGGTAATGAATTATTGGTAGTGCTTTAACGTTTGTTACTGCTGTATTCATTGTCTACATCTCTTGGACGTTCAATTAAAAAGCAAAGTTAACAGCTCAAAATTACATATATCTTGTACATCTTTACTTAGCAGTGAAACATTCACTTTTGCGGCTCTGTTAGCAAGACTGGCCTTGTTTTGTTTTGGTTTTCTCGTGGCTTTCATAGAGTATCTCGTGTACGTGAACAACTGCTCACATGTCAACTGTTACTGACACGCTGTTCTTCTACGTAAGATACCTATGAGACAAGACCAAAGGATTATGAAAGCGAAGAGTGTGTAGTTGTGGTTGCCGCCTCAGTGCGTCGATTAAGTCATAAGGACATTGACTACTTCCCCCCTGGGGATGCCAGTAGTGTTTACAGGGAGAACCGATGAGAAATCGGCTACTACGACGTCTAACTTCTGCATGTGACCGGCGGAGTAAAATTCTTCATTACATGGTCCACGTATTGTGTGCATACGTTTAAAATCTCTTTTCTGGCTAGCCTAGTGCCTTTGAAAAGTGGGTGACTTTCAGGGCAAGTTATTTTTCACGGCAAGTTATTTTTGTACCCACTTTTCTTTCTTCCTATTTACATTACATTGGCTCTAATAACTTTCCCTATTCATTCCATGTCATTATTTTTTGTTAGATCTCATTATTGTGTCAAAACACGGTAAAGCGAGCCCTTTGGTATACACTTCTTTCCCTTATTCATTAACGAGGGTATCGTACGGGCAGACTTGGTGCCGTTATGTTGTACACGAGGGAATATTGGTCAGCTGCTAGCTCGTAATATATTTACGCGCTACGTGACGTCATACAGGCTCATAAAGAGAGTGTGCCGCACTCGCCGCCACGGCTACAGGTGGCGCTGACTGACACTCCACGTTTAAATACACATATAAACCCAATAAAGTGACTGCGGAATAGCCGCCATGATAGCTCAGTGGTAGAGCATCGAACCCGTTATTCAAAGGTCGTAGGTTTGATTCTTGCTCACGGCAAGGTATTTTTAACCTACTATTCTTTCTTCTTATTTACATTACATTAGTTCTAATAACTTCTATACATTCCTTGGTATTATTGTCTGTTAGATATCATATATATATATATATATATATATATATATATATATATATATATATATATATATATATATATATATATATATATATATATATATATATATATATATATATATATATATGTGTGTGTGTGTGTGTGTGTGTGTGTGTGTGTGTGTGTGTGTGTTTGATTGACGGGTGCCCCGTCGCGGTGGCGTAGTGGCTAAGGTACCCGGATGCTGACCCGCAGGTCGCGGGGTCAAATCCCGGCTGCATTTCCAATGAAGGTGGAAATGGTTGGTGTAGGCCCATGTGCTCAGATTTGGGCGCATGCTAATGAGCCCCAGGTTGGCGTAATTTCCGGAGCCCTCCACTACGGCGTCTCTCATAATAATATGGTGGTTTCGGGACGACAAAGCCCACATATCAATCAATGAATTGACGGTGGTGGTGGCGGCGATGGCAAAAACCAGCCGGGACTGAATAAACGTGCGTCGAAGAGACAGAAATTGCGATGGGGTTGGTCGTCGGAGCGAGATCGAATGGAGGCAGCCAGCTAAGGACATGGAGGAGGAATGAGCCACGTGCCTCGAGAAGTGTAACCATTCAGAGAACCAAGCGAAACAATGGAAAGATTTAGTTGAGAATCCACAGCAGCTCTGTTTCAATTTGTTTTGATTACAAATGCCACGTCTAAATCACTGCTTGTTCTTTCTGAAGTCAACGATTGCAACATTGCTGTTTTTGTAAATATGATATAGAAAACGTCTGAGCGAAGTGCCTTGCACGGCTGCAGAACTGAACCAACACATGCTTAAGCTACGACAACGTTCGTCATTTACCAGTGTCAATACGATAGAGTGCATCCAACGAGCACTGATACGACAGAAGGAACGCTTGAGAACAAGAAGCAATACATTAACTGGCGCTATGCTGGAGTGGCTCCCCTGTTCCAGCGCACGACGGTGATCGATTGCTTCTGTCGCTCTTTGTCATAATTCGTTGTGGTAAATGAGTAAAACCGTGTTGCGGGCGAAGTTTTGTAGGTGTTGAACAACCCACTTTACCGAAATTTTTATACTTCCCTTGAAGTTTCAGCCACCGCAAAAGGAGACAGGCTGCTATTTTTAATAGAAATAACGCGAACCACATGGTACGTCACGTACAATGAGATAAGTAACAACAGTGGTTGTCTGATTACTTTCCTGAGAGTGATGAGCAAGGTCGCAAACTAAGGCGCTTCCCTCGGCGCAAAATAGACGAATAACTGGAGAGCCGCATAAACACTCTTTCAACAGGTGGGTGTCACAACCGCACAAATTGTTTACATTGTTTACTGTTTCCGCCACGCGGGCGGTTGTCTGAAAGGAAAGGCAGCGAGAAAATGGCGTGGGGTTCGCATATGCGCGAGTGGAGTTGAATGGGTTATTGAGTCGTCAAAGCCATTGCATTCCGTACTAAAGTTCTCTTTTATGAACCCTCCGTGTGTAGAGTGCCTTCGGCTGTCTCCTTCCGTGGATGGTGTTTGGTAGTATGTAGAGGCCATGTGGTCGTCGGCTCGTGAGTCACTCGGAAGTTTTCTTTCCTGTACGAGCAGTGTTTTCGCTGACGCTCCATGTGTATGAGAGTGGTGTTTCTGTTGCGATGTTTATTCAAGGGTTGGACGTTGAATTTATCGGCGAGAATTGCCGTGGTTTTATAGTAAAGTTCGTTTGGTAGCTGTTCATGGTTATTTATATTGTACTTTTGTTTCCTTACTGGACGACGGGACGAATTTCCGGGGGGGGGGGGGGGGGAGCCTTCCTTGCTTTTATGCTTGCTATAATGAATTGTTCATATTTCCCATGGCCTGCAGTGCTGCCCCAAAACTTTTGATAAAAGAAGAGAAGCAGGTAAACCTAAAGACCAACCTGGGAAGAAATACATAAAAAATAGAGAAGCGATTTTCACTCCTACGCTAGTGTGAAAGCGTGCTGTTTTTGCCCATTGGCACGTAAAGATGCATATTTTAACAACAATGCATTTATTCACATAAAAAGTAAGACTATACCAGGACCCATGATTCAAAAACACACCGGCCTGGCTCTTATCAAAAATTTGGCCCCGTATCTGCATGTTAATTGGCAAATGTCGTCGAAAGACGATAGTCTTGTGTGTGGAAAGAGTGGACAGCACATTTATTTGTTGTTCTGTGCAAGAAAATTGGTGAATGATATTCTGTAGGTGCTGCGTTAGAGTGCCTCGAGCATGCAGCGGTGGCGAACGAGCGCCACAAGTCACGTCACACTTGAGACATGAGCGCCATCGGGCCCTTTCTCTTGAAAATGAAGCGCGTGGCTCTGAGACGGGTGTGCGCGCCCGTCTCAGAGGTGATAAGGTGTAGAACGCAAGATGACCGGTAGGTGCCAACCCTGTGTCGTCTGAGCAAAGCGTTAGAAACACTCACCTTTTCTTGCAAGCGTTGAATGGTCTGTGCAGCGTGATAAACGCTACATTTAAATAATTATCAGTACGTTATGTTGGGCTAGTTGGTACATATTAGGCTGAAATACGTGGCGCAAGGTTGACAAAGAGGTTTGTGACAAAGGTTTTTTTTCTCTTTGTCAATCTTGCGCCACGTATTTCAGCATAAATAATTACGTATACCTTTCTAGTGAGAGACGCCCATACAGGATATATACGTGTTGTTATGGTGGCTCAGATATGTGCAATGATTGCTTTTTTAATTGAAATTTGCAGAAGTATGACCACTGAATCTTGAGCAACATTGGTGGGCGGTGCGGATGGGGTCGGCCATTTGGGATATGGGGTGGTGCCGGTCAAAGTACTCGGAACTATTAGGAGTGGACAAACAGACAAAGGTACAGACAGACAGACA
This sequence comes from Rhipicephalus microplus, assembly GCF_043290135.1. Taxonomy (NCBI): domain Eukaryota; kingdom Metazoa; phylum Arthropoda; class Arachnida; order Ixodida; family Ixodidae; genus Rhipicephalus; species Rhipicephalus microplus. The sequence continues at coordinate 220,490,060 of NC_134702.1, forward strand.
GACCGACAGAAAGACAGACAGACAGACAGACAGACAGACAGAAAGACAGACAGACAGACAGACAGACAGACAGACAGACAGACAGACAGACAGACGAAAAGTTTTGCGTCAAAGGGCAGCAAGAAGGGCTATCGTCTTTAAAAACATCAGTCCGGGTTTAACCCTAACACGCCAGTCCGGGTATTGCGAAAACACAACAGTCCGTATGACACCATAACATGGCCGTATAGCCAGACCGGCCTTATACGCCAGAAACCGTGTCTCGATTCCCGCCCTGGTGTGAACGGGAAAAACACACTAGAGATAGCCTTGTGGAGTTTTCGGGGCTGGTTATCGCTATAGCCTTGAACTATCGAAGGCGAAGCTCAACGATCCCTTTCTTTATTCCTCTCTTTTTATGTTTTGATCTCCTCCGTGTCAGATACATTTTGTCTTCCTTTTTCTTTGTATCATTTTCATATAATTTATATATCTCTCTTACCAAAAATTTCTTCTCTCTATGTCACTTACACGTGTCCGTTCAGTTTGACACTTGCACATGCTGCGCGTGCTAGTGGGCCTTGCCCTATTTCTGAGGCATGTGTACACTATTATTTACTTATTTTTTTATTTATTTCATTATTTTTTATTTATTTATTTATTTATTCAAAATACCTTACAGGTGCAATGGAGCATTGTGGAATAATATATACAAGTCTATGCACAACTTAGATACAAACAATGCCACACAAAAAAATTGTCGATGAATATACAATGCCTAACAGCAACAATGAATGAAAAATGATAGATGGCAACAAAATGCACACGATGACACGTGTGAAATATTGATGATAGAACACACTCTAAGAGAGGAGGTTTATACGGACGAGCCCAACTTGGCGACAGCTTGAAAAGCATCGCTGTTAAAAATTTTATTCTTTCCTTGTGTACGCTGTATTTTTTATATTGATTATTATACGTTTGTTCCTCGAGTTTTGTGGTTGGGACCTTCTTTTTTCTCTTATCCCTTCTTTAAAACGCCCATACCTGTAGTGGGTATGGGCTGTTGACTAAGAACAAGGACACCCTATAGGCGCCATGAGGCACCCTGGCGCAATAGGAGCTCCTCAGAGGCTGCCGGGTCTGCAGCAGCAGTTACGGTGGCGCTGCGTTTGTCTCCCCTTGGCCGCCAGTCTCGCTGTCCTCTTACTCGTGGCGCTTGCCCTGGCGACCTTGCAGATGCGTTTCAGCACCACCCTCCTTATTAATGACACTGAACACATTGAAGTAAGTGGACATGTTCTAATCATGGGTTGCATGCCTAACGCGGTCGAGTTAAATTGAATAAACTACGCAATGGTGCTCTCAGAGACTAGATAAATTAGAAAGGATTTTTTTTCCAATTAAGAGACAGAGTAATAAAAACGAGTAGTAGTCGAGGCTTATCTGCGTGCGTTGTTTTCTAGTGCGTTGTTTTCTACTCATTTCTAGTGCAGATATTCTATCGCGTGCCTCATATTTATGCGTCAGTACCACGTAAACAATGTCGAGCCAATGAGAGCTATGCACCCTAGCTCTATATAGTTATCGTCCAGCGATAAGTAGAGCTGAAATGAAAAAAAAAAACTAACATACGTGTGCTTAAGCTTACGTAACTCTAAGGAAACAGATGTGGTGAAACTTTTTCCAGAGCTACACAGCTACAGTGTACAAAACCGGCTGTTGGGTTTATTTGGCTGTGTCTATCAAAGAAACTAGTCCACCGGAAAAAACTCTGTCTGTGGCTCATGATACTACCATTCTTGGAGCCCATAAAACTGCAATATTTATTGTTATTATTGAAATGTGGTCTTCATAATTTCCACTGGCAGCCCACTTTCGTAACGCAAGAAGTTTGTTGCACAAATGAAGCATTAGCACACATTGCTAGTTGTGACGTTTGCCGTTGTACGTGACAGCATGTGTGCTTTCTGCTGAATAGCATGTGATAAGGACATGAGGTATGCCACTACTGGTGGCGTTGTCGTAATCCCATTATACATGTAAGTTGACACTGACAGTCCTCAGGTAAAACAAAGTGAGAAATAAATTGAAACAAATAAAGGTTACATATCTTTTCTGCAACATTATGCATTTTCATAACCATGCACCCCACAGTGAACAACTTCATGCCTGCCTGAGCCTTCGGTTGATTCTGTTTATCTCTCCAAAAAGGGTCGGTTTCGTACTTGAACTGGTATAGCGCATTACGGGGAAGAAGAAACGGCCGAGCAGACCGACACAAGAGGACAGAGCGCTATTCACACAAGAGGACAGAGTGCTCTGTCCTCTTGTGTCGGTCTGCTCGGCCGTTTCTTCTTCCCCGTAATGCACTATACCAGTTCAAGTACGACGAAAAACTCGCCCAATCTTCAACACTCGTGGGTCAGTTTCGGTTGTGTATAGGAGGTGAAACGAAAAAATTTGGTCTAGTGTCCTGAATTCGCGACGCAAGGGCGAAAAGAATAAAGAAATATCTCTTGTCTACTGCATTCACTCTTGTAAACTTTAGATCGAATGTCTTATTTTGTCGTTACATGACATATAATAGCAGGATTAGAAGAAAAGGGCCTTGAAAAATTAATAAAAGCACAGAGTCACATTCTAGTCTAGGCTAAAACAAGCTGTTCGTAGGGCCTTAAGACCATGTTACGATGACCGTGCGCACTTTTGAAAAAAAAAAAGTGGAATATCTATTCAATGGCCGATTTCCGACATGTACTGCTACGTGTAAGGGATGTCACACGTATACGTTTTCATGGCTAGCAGACATCTAACAAATAGTCTAGCCTAGACGTCATAAAATTCTAGTGACTTCTACGTGTGTCTCATGCTAGGACGCCATGATGTCTCAAAAAGTGCATCATACTTCACTAACTAAAGCGCTGAAGTTAAATTGCAAATTTTATTTAGCTGGTCACTGCCTCTTGTGCCTATGCCACGAGGTGCAGATGAATGTTGAGTACACTGGACTTTCCCGTGCACGTGCGTGAACTGTGTTATGTGCCTTACATATGTTCTGTTTTCTTTTGTCAACTCGGCAGTCTTCCTTCCGTCGACGTGAAAGTCATATTGACGTTTTACTAATTGTGCCGCATCTTCATCGTATCCATGATGATGGCGCTGAATGTCCACTAATGGCCTGTTTTACAGAATGGCCATTGCATCAGAACGTTAGCGCGTCACATGTAAGGGAACCAGTAATAAACGTGGTGAAAAAATACAGAACAGAAATATACAAATAATGGAATATTACCAACTCGCCCAGCGACACATCCTTATGAGGCGTAACTGAATATGTGAATACGTCTCATGTATGCTCATTAGTTGGCTTCTTGGTTTACGTACGGCATGTGAACACGCCCAAACAAGGTAAATTGCGTCAGAAATATGAATGCGGCTGAATTGCTGATAAAAACGGACGTATTCAAGTATTTTTTTAATCTCATTGATACTCAAGTGAAGCTGGCATTTACTCACCTGTGAAGCTTGCGATGGCGCTGTCCCATAAATTCAAATAGAGTAGAAAATACGAAACAGCACTGACCCCAAAATCATTCTTTCGCTGAACTTGCGCGCACGAAAGAAATCATAAATAGAACTAGATAAATTTTCTTCCCGCGCTGGGGCTTTTGTCTGGGTCAGTCTGGTAGACAAGCAAGCGCCTTCAACACTAGGCCATTTGCCCATGTTTCCAGAGTGCCAAATTAACCGAAACATACAAATGCGTTCCACCAATGACACGAAAAAAGTATTATAATGCAATACATTTGGTTTGAGTGCTTCATTAAATAATTTCACGTCAGCAGGCGGAAAGCAATTTTCTTGACAGCACGGAACGATCACATCAGGAATTTTAGATGTCAGACATGTTTTAATATTATTATCTCGGGTTTTTATTCCCATAAACACGATATAAACATGAGGAACACTGTAGGGATTGGCTCTTGATAATGCGCACTCACTTCACATAGTGCTTGGGCATTTCGCTTCTATCGAAATACAACCACCGAGGGTGAAATCGAACTGGTGACCTGTGGGTCGTCAGCCGAGAACCATAACTGTTACAACCCGGCGGTTGAACCCGAAAATTCCCGTTTCTCTAATATTGATTACATAACCCGAGTTTCCATGGCCACCTGATAGTCCTGCCTTTTGGCGTAACTAGGTAAATGAAAACCGCTGTCTAGTGGCTGACGAACGCTAGTAAGGACATGGAATAACCCATGCCACTTCACCCCGCAAACAGCCTTCCGGAAAAACTGCTACCCATAATAAAAGTGAACGCTTACGTTACAAAAGCTGCGCAAACAGAAAAAAAGTAAGACCGAAAAGTATGAAGGAAATCAAAAGCAGTTTGTTAGCCATGCCAACACCAAGCCTCACTTCCGCCTAGTCTACGTGAAAGGAAGATGCCTCTCTGTTTTTTTTTTTGAACTTGTTGCATCAAGTATAAATTAATACAGTGCCAACTTGTTCACTCTTAGCCTGTGAACGTATATCCTTGAATACTCGTGCTTCCATCTCATAATGTCCCGCTAAGAAACCGCACTGGAAACACTGCGCAAGGCGTGGCTGCCATTGCAGCGCAAATTGTCGTGGTTGCTACATTGATATTTTTGATCCCCAGTAAAGGCATGACTCTTCCGACAAAACACAGCTGACTCTTTATATGCTTCAAGCACTTTGCATGAAATTTTCCAGGAAATTCAGCTATTACGACGCCTGTATGTGCTTCATGAGTCGTTTCCACATAACAACAACCTGACTGACGCCTGTAGCCTCCAGCTTCGACGAGTACCATGCTCTGGAGCTGCAATATTCGGCGCGAAACGTTCGTGTCGGTTGAATGTATGAGCTGTGTGAACCACGACATGCTGCAGAGATAGTGACTTCTTATTTGTGGCTGCATTTGTAGTTTGATGTTGGTGCTTGTTGTCTTTTTATGTGGCGTATGTATAGACGGTTTTATGGAGCCAACTTATTTTGAATGTTTCCTAGTGACATAAGTGCATGAAAAGCACTAAAATACACAGCATGAAAAGAAGATGATTGGGAATTTATAACAAAGCCACAGTTAAACAAAGAAATTATACTTTATGTAGGATGAGAAAAGATGGCCACTGTTATGAAGCAATAAAAATATAAATCATGCCATAATGGTATGAAATAAAACAAGTGGAGTCCGTTATGTTATGTGTTTTCACAGATGGGAATATCAGCGCATGAAAAAATAATCAATACATTGTACTTTTTAACGTCCTTATACACCAATGTTTACTCGAAATATGAAATAAAATACAAGATATACCTATAATTGTGCATTCGGAGTTCCCGAACTAGAAAGTGCCGGGGGGACCTGCAAATATGAAATGAATGGAAGTTACAAGAGTCTCGGCTAATAATGAGTCGCATAATTTATGCATTTTCTAGTGCCTCAGTAGTACAGACAAAGACCAATTTACAAAAAAGCTTCCTGCGAATTCAAAGCCTGCTTAACGAGAGTATTTAGCATTTATTTCATCTAAAACTTGACTGCGTGACAATCACTCATTAGCTCAAGGTCAGAGATGAAGGGACACCGACAGTAAGTTCAAATTATGCTTGAATACTCTTTATACTTTAGAAATAATATTCTAAGCAACTGTAATGTGCACAAAACTGTATATTTAAGGGCTTTTTTGTTTTAAGACATTATATAATGAGAACTTACACTCAATAACGCCTAAGGAAGACAATGACGCTTTGGCGTTATTGTCTTTCAAATAAATCGTTTCAATCCATAAATATTGTTAGGCATCATTACACGAAGAGCTCTTCCCGAGTCGGTGCGGGTCTTAAATGGCATTTCTTTATGCAACCATATCGCAAAGCAGTTTGTGTCAGCGAACAAATGCATATTATTAATGAATTACTATTTATACCGAAAAGTGGGACGATAACCATTGCATATAACATGCGATCCGTATGAAGCTATTTGAACTATACTGCGTGCATGTAAATGAAATATTGGGCGCGAATCTTTGACCACTTTCAGGAAGTTGGTGCGTTTCGCACGCTGTTGAATCTCCCAACAGCGCACAAAGACTGAGCTGATGTCAGTTGCGTTCAGTCGGGCTTGCACAGCCACTGATTTCATACACTGCTACTTAATTCTGATCCTGACGTACAGTTCAGTGTAAAGAAAAGTGTTTTTATAGTTTTTTTTTTTAATGAAGATTCCTTATAACAACTGTTTATTTCGTACAATGCACACACATAGCCTGAAGGCAGCAGCACATTGTCGAAATCTACCTTGCCGTCCTCGAAGCCTATATGTCCGTAAAGCACTTGGCTATGGTCAAGGAGTGGTTGCGTGCATAGTTATGTTGACTCATTAATGAACTTCCGATACCCTAATTAGCTTACCCAAGCTGGAAACAAACGATGGGCTTTTTGATAGAGCAGCGTAAACATACACCTCACTTAGTTTTTAATGGGGTCATATTCGCATCGAAATGTCGTCTATGAGGCTGCATTGACTAGAATTTAGCGTCAACAATTGGTATGATGTCGTATTCTATGCCTTTTTTCTATCTAACACTAACTACACACGTTTTAAGAACATGTGCGTACCTCTTTGCGTATCCAAGCTCTGAGCTTATCCTCAAATAGCTAGGCTTGAACACCCTTTCCTACCCAGGCATTATAATCCCGCATTCCTATTTGCATTCAGCATTTCATTCTCTACGTGAAATACACTGCGGGAATACTCCCTACTCATAGCACTTCAAAATTGTCAACAGAACGCCGGCGCTGCTGCACCTGCCTCAAAGTACAGCCAGTACCAATTAAAAACCACACCCACTGTTTTTCTGCACATGTGAGAAACAAAGGCCTATTATGAAATTGGCCACACGGTTTTTTTTTTCCTCTGACGCAGGAAGGCGTAATTAGAGGAGCAGTCACTCTAAAAACAAGTGAGAAATAAATCATCGTATAGGCATCTTTTAAGCTCCACTGAGCACACCTCCGTCTTTGGGCCTGAAAATCATGGCCTAAACTGTAATAGCATCAACATAAGTTATCGTGAGAAAAAATCTGCCATTACATCGAAGTGCATGCCTTAGATTTTCGTAGACTAGTGCCGCACTCACAGCAGTCCCATGCCCTAAGGCGTTGTGGATTACTCATCCTAGAAGTGCCGGTAGGAAGAAGCATCAGTAGAATGCTGTCACTAACGAAGGTCCTGAGTGTGGCAACTGCTTTTGGAACCGATGTAACATCGCACCGGGCTGGTAAAGCCGTAATACTGGTGATCGTGTTACGAGCAGCTGCAAACACACGTTGCAGTGGCGCCAGTTTTCAAAATATATAAAAAAATGTGCACGGCCGCTATTGTATCAGACGGTCGTGGGGAAAGGGTGAGAAGGAAAAATAATAAAATCTCAGATCTCCGTTTCAGAGTTTCCGTGTCAGTGAACCTGTTTGCGTGCTGAAATGGTACCAAATTCAAGCTTCAATAAATGTGGCCATGCCCGCTTCCAGAAACTACCCTTTCTTTGGGCTCCACCGTAGTTTGACAGAACCTAAGCGCATTGGCCCATAAGCTTCCGGCATGAATTATTCGGTACTGCTCTCGCCAAGTCGTAAACTATGTCAAACGAAAACTCTCCGCAGGGTCGCTTCCGTGCACATGCTGGCCTGCAGCCGAAGCACCCGCTTACGCCTGGCGACTCGCACGAGTGCGTCTCACACCTATGCTTGTGGAATCGCGACTACTTGTTCCGTCCCAGCTACAGCAAGGCCAGCCCGTGTGAGGATTTCTACGAACATGCATGCGGGGGCTTTCGGTAAGATGCAGACAAAACTGGCATTTATAAGGCGTGGCACGTATCAAGAGATTCGAGCGTCATATTTAAAATGTTCTATAGGGTATGGGAAAATTTCGAGTGTGTGTGGGATATTGCATGATTACGCCAGACCTGATTGGCAAGGTTGCCAGGTTGAAAACAAGGGAGGTACTTGTAACCAAATATCACTTATGCATATGCTGTTCTAAAGAAGTAGCCGGAAAAAAGACGCCATGCTTTCCTTATGAGCAATTACAAGACCATAAACAATGCATAGTGTTACAAGGACGACGTTTTTTTTTAATGGCTACAATGATTTTTTTGTCGATTTGTTTGGGTTTTCTACTATACGACAGTGTAGTGTTAGTCAACTATACATGCAGCGGAAAATGCCCACAAAACAGCGACAAATCTTGGCAGAGTTCTGAGAAATTTTCTTTGTATTGTTCGCTGCTGATAGGAAAATTTCAAGGTAAAATGTTTTGTCTACTTATGAGTAATGACAAATGAATACTTCCATACGACAAATTTTCATCTTTCAAATTCAATATATGTTCAATCATGAATGTGGTGTAGTTTACTTCCTATCTTTCAAACGAGTTGTATGTGTGAATTATGGCCCTTTTGCATTATCCTAGCCTCAAGAGGCACACTGCGGGGAAGTATGTATCTAAATACTTGGATTTGTCTGTCGGTCACTATACTGCAAACTGTTTTTCAAGGTTGCAGTAAGGTATATCAGACAGCTAAGCAAAAGCCTCGCCCCACACAGTTCACACGATTTAAAGCAACCGGATTAAGCATTTTGTCTTCGCTCCCCGGCATATTCCACGCTCATGCGAGGTCACGGCTGCAAGAGGTGTACCACATGGTTGCCCAAGCTACTAGTTTCAAATTTCAATGGCAGATTTAGAGCGAGTGTATGTTGCTAAAGCTCATTACTTGGTCTCTGTGCGAAGTTGGGACCACAGATAGAGAAGTCTCGTAAGTCAAGAATGTCGTAAGGGGACGTATCGTTGAACCAAACATTCCGACTCCGTAATATTGCACTTCTTGCCAACATTTCCTGAACACTGAAGTCGATGAGGAGAGTATCAAACTGTGCGCAAACAACGGGATACGCATAAAACACAAGCAGGCACAACTGGTGATCGCTTCAGTAAAAAGTAGCAGTTATATGCGGTATCACGGTAAATGAGGAGTAACACAAAGGAGGAGGGTTACCGTGACAAAAAATTTTTTCAGACGTCTCGGCAAAATAAAAAAAAAAGATGCAAATGGGTTCGCTGCTGGTCCGTGAGGTACATGTTATCCCTCCATGATTGCAGAAAATTGTGTCATTGCACTATTTCAACTATTTCAAAGCTCGGTATCACGCCGTAAGGGTTTACTGAAACTGGAAATTTTAATTGTAAGGTGAGTTAAAGGGTATCGAAACTGTTAAGGAAGTAAAAATAAAAATGATACATATTGGGTCCTCATGTTATAAAACTGCAATATGATTATAAAAGGTGCCGTAGAGGAGGTCTGAGAAAAATTCGACCTCTTGGTGTTCTTTAACGTGCGCTCACATCGCGTACTATACAAGCCACGAGTATTTCTGCCTGCACCAAAAATGCGGCCATCACGGCTGGTATACGATTGTGCTACTTGTGGGTCAGCAATCGAGGACCATAACTACTAGACCATCGTAGTTAGCATCTAAGGGAAGTGCGTCTTGTGTGACTGGTAGTTGTTTTACTGGTTTTTAGTAAATATAGCAACGAGCCAACTTAAAATTTTATTTATTTAGCCAAAGGGTGGCGGTACTGCCTATAATAACGGCTCCTTGGCTTTAAATAAAAATCCGTGCAGCAAGATGGGCGCCCGTGAAGGAGCATTCATCAAGTGTGGAAGATAATAGCATCTCAATGATCGCCATTCGAAAACATTTGCGAAAGTGTGTGGCACTACAGGGCTGTTAAGGTGACTTGGAGAGTGATTATTGTGCGGGTGACACTATGCAAAGCTCAGAAGCCAAAGGAGGATGTGTACCTTGAATGGAGGAAATGGCAGGATACGAATAGGTCTCCACTGTACGAGAAATAGGTTGAATAACGCGGTCTGTCAGGGAGTGAATAGTTATATGGTAAGGTGACAATCACCAACGCACATTTTCAATACAGGTAATCCTAGTGATCATGTGGATAAGCGTGCGTTTGAGGCGTGTTGTGAATGAATTTGGTTGTGAATGCCATGCAGCTGTCAAATGGCGATAAGTGAAGAAAGGCCGCGCAGGATAGTGAACGACTTCATCGAGAAGGCAGTGGCCGTTGTCGCATAGGAGCTCTCGAGTAGCGGTGTGATCTAAAATAACATGGAGCACTCTAAAATGTGAGCGACGTACAAGTGACGCCTAGTGATGACATTCTGAACCTCTGCAAACACGCCGGAACGTACGTGGTTGGGAATATCGGTGGGAGCATCTATGCCGATCGGCCCGACAACTTTCTTTACAAAACTTCACCATTTTAAACGATAGCACCAGCGTAAATTGATGTTTTCTATCGGTGAGGGAAGTGGATGGTAGTAAACAGGAGTGAGAGTGCTCTTAAGGTGATACCTTGAGACATTCGCTAATGCACATTACGCACCGCTGCCACTTCTGACGTAATCAACTATGCATGCTAGATGATGAAACAGGCAAGATAGTCTCGTCAGTACTGGTACATGCTTTAGTGTACAGATCCATTGCTGCTAACTCGATGCTCATTCATTCGGTCATTTTCTAAATGTTTTTATAGAAGATGGCCAAGAACTATTGGAATTCGTAGAATGAGACGAATTTTGCTGTAAAGTCAGTGTGCAAAATTTTTCGCCAGTTGATAAGGAGAATAGCGATCACATTTCATTGATTCAATACTTCTACCTTAATTTTTTAAAAAAAGAGTGCGCCTCGATGACATAAACTTGACCAGGCTGAATCATGCATCGTGTAAGAAGATCTCTAAAGGAACAGCGATCAAAAAACTTTGTTAATTGATGCGTTTGAATTACTTTGACCTCCTCTAAACATTATACTGCTAATTCTGTTTGTGATGAAGAGTCAGCCCAGTCTTCATACTCATACAGTCTTATGAATTGAATAGCCTCGTCCACTTTAAAGGTATTTGACGGCATGAACGTGCACCTGTTTTGCGTATTGTTGCTTCGTATGCGAAATGACAGCAACAAGCAAAACACATGACAGAGTGCAAGCTAGCGCTCACAAGCCACGTGTATTGCGAGAAATAAAAAAAAACAGTGCCAGCCGCATTCCTTTAGGTCAAATGAAAAATATTGTAAATGATTGCCGTTTCGCAGTCTGTCATTGAACGTGGCATGCAGCATGAGCAGCTTGTTTTTTTTTTTTGAGCGCCATAATAAAATAACAGACTGCAGTAGATGGACATTTTACGTACTGCATCGCCGTTTCCTTGCATAGCCACGTGTATATTTTTTCGTGATTGTTTATATTATGTATAAATTTACAGAAAAATTGTCCCGCAATAGTGTTTTACATAGCGCAGTAACAGCCTCAATTTCTTGCTCGCATTGACTTACATTTTCAATTGACAGTGGAGAACTATCGCCACTAATTGTCCTCACAGCTGTACCATGAACTTCCGTGGCACGTTAGTGGTTACGGCGAGCGACTCTCGGCACGAAGGACACTGGTCTGAGCCGGCTGCGGCAGTCGAATTTTAATAGAAAAGCAACACTGGAGACACAAGTATTGTGCGATCTCAGTGCACGTTGAAGAACTCGACGTAGAAGCAATTATACGGAGGATTCTGCTACGGCGCCTCTCACAGCCGGAGGTGCTTTAGATCGTTAAGTGACAGAAACAAACCAACCTAACACTGCTGCCTCATACCACTCACAAATATAAACTTTTGTGTAGAAGCTCCTTCTTCTCTGCTTTTTTTTGTTACTTCTACTTTCAGCTCGCTCAAAAGAATAAAATTCAACACTAGAAAAATTTATTTAGGGTAAAAAGACAGGTCCGTCGCTTTCTTCACCAAATTTTAGTCCATTGATCTGTTTTAACAAAATTTACAGATTTAGATAAATTTATTTTGCTTCAAGTGGTCACAAGAAGTCGTAGAGTAGTTGAGCGTATTTGATGAGTCTGAACAATCACTTAAAGCAGCCAGGATAGTGCCTTGAAAAAATAATTCATTCCAAATGCATTATTTTCGCTTCAGGTACAGTCCAGGTGGCTTCTCACAGCAGCCATACCCTCGATGGAGCACTGGGCAACTGCTTCTTGATTTGGATATGTTCTTCAAAAGATTTCTCGCCATAAAGGGGAGACAACCGAGGCCTATTGAAAGTAACTTTCTTGTTCAGGCAATGTGGCTGCACGGGAAGTGCATGAATAGGAGTGAAAATGGCAAAGCTTTGTCAGCGTGGGCCACCATTCTTGATGTTTTAGGGCTCACTGGTTGGCCATTTCTCGAGTTCAAGGGTGATCTAGTTGCGCTAGTTTCTAGCGGTGATCGACACTTGATGCTCCAGACACTCTATCGAGTCATTATCCTGACAAATGCACGCCATCCTGCTCCATCGCGAATCACGCTCAAAAGGCCGTTGACGTACCTGGAACGGTTCGCGTCTTTGTCTAGAGATGCTTCATCAAAACGGTATGAAGGAATAATCGTCCACGCATTGAGTATTTCCGGAAATAAAAGTGTCGGTATTATAGCGGGCCGACAAATAGCTAAGCTGGAAGAAAGTTTGCACAGCCTGGTGTATCTAGGCAGCAAACACGTCCAGTACGTATCGAATGACCTGTGGTCGGTGGACGCACTACCAAAAAGCACGCACTGGGACTGGCTGAGATACATGAAGCTCCTATTCAAGACAGAGACGCTAGTGAATGCTTCAACTGTCGTGTTCCTAGAAGATCCTTTGTTCTTCACTCGAATGAGCTCTATCTTCAAAATGCAGAACTACAAGACCGCAGTGGCCAACTATGTTGGCCTCAAGGCCCTCGTCACTTTGTCACCGCTTATGCCGTCCGAATACCGGCTGCTCTATGAATTCACCCTCGGGTCTAACATCAATCATTTCGACTCGCAACTCGCTGCTTGTGGCACTCTGCTGGAGAGCATGTATCGCTATGGCGTCGGCATAGCGGCCAAGTTAACGTCAAACGGGGAATACGCGAACGTGTACAGGACGCACCTCGACGACCAATTCGCGGCGTTCTTTGACGACATTCGTTCGACGCTCCGCGACATGCTGCAGTCGGGGCGCTCTTGGTTCTCTCATGATGACGTGAACACGGCTCAGCGGAAGCTACTTGACACAACATTCGTTTACGGTACGCAGGACAACTTCGTACAATATGAGAGTTATCGCCGGACACCAACGTTACCGTTAAATGCCAAGAAGAGCGTCCTGGAGACCACATTTTCAATTTTCTCATACTCTTCGTCTCTCTACTGGGGCGCAGTTGCCAACGGCGGAGGTCAGAATGTGACGGCCGCGTACGACAATGCGTACACGACATCTATCTTCGCGTGGGACAGTGAGTACCAGCCCACGAACAACTTGGTGTTTGCCCCGAACGCACTCGTGGGATTCCTGAGTACCTTCTCAAGCACGGTTCCCTACCAGCTCTACCCCGCCGTCCTGACGCCTTTGGTAAAGGCCTATTTGCAGGCACTTTTGCGCAGCAACTCTCACTTTGACGAACGGATGCTGCCGAAGAAATGGTGGAGCGAAGAGTCTATTGAGGCGTACCATAACATCACCCAGTGTCTCCGACATCAGTACGAGACGAGAGCGATTGGCGATGAAGATGGCAATGATGGAAACTCATCGTCGCAAGCATCAGTCAGATTTACCGTCACACGTTTGGAACAAGACTTTCTGGACAACGCTGTTTTATCGCCACTTTATCAGCTGTACGAACAAGCGCTCATAAAACACAAAGCCACGCAACTTTACTACAATATACCACATGTGCGCGTCTCCGCTAGAGAGCTGTTCTTCTACAATTACGCATGGGTCTTTTGTGACAACACCGGCGCTTCGAGTCAGAAACTACAGGAAACGATAGCTATGACTCCGGCTAAGCTGCGCCTTAATGTCGCTCTGAGTAATTTCCCGCCCTTTCTGAGAACATTTTCATGCTCGAAAAGGAAGAGGCAAGGGCCACGCTGCGAAGTGTGGAAACGATTTTAGTGATGCACTGGCAGAGAGTGCAAATTAAGGAACGTTTTTCTTTAGGTATGTTGTGCTATAATTCTTCGAAATGGTAATTTACATATGTTGGTATATGTTCGGGTGTTATTTAGAATTTCAAATATATTTCAGACCTGCGTATTGCGTTGATACAATTTCCCAAAGAGAAATAGTTACATAATTGACTGCACATAATAAAATGCGGCTTCTTTACTTTCATTGTAGAGCTGTGTAGCGTATGTATCTGAAGCATGCGTGATTGACGCGTACGGGTTTTTTTTTTTACTGTACCTTAGTAAGACCAGACAGATGCCTGGGCTAGTTGGTGATTGGGAATTCACAGATTTCAACAGCGCAAGAGATACGAGTAGTTACGACGTAACTACAAAAGAGACAAGGACAGAAAGTATTATTGCACAATTGAATACACAATTTAATAAAGCGTTCAATTTTATGCGAGTATGATAAACGTAAGCCTGAATTATGAGAAAAATAGCATTGGACAGCAGTGGCCACAGCTGTGTACAACGGCATGACGTAGTTGGAAGCTCATGACAGCTTAAACTGTCACTGCCGTCGTTCGCGACTATAAAAAGAAAAACAAAACATTTTCTAGTGTAGCCCTAATTATAAAAGGGGAAAGAGACCACCGCACTATCTTGTATTATCCAGATATTCAACATATTTTAAAAACTTTGCAAGTTTGAAAAGCGGGGAAGGAATCTAACGCATCTGTGCTTGCAATAAAGAAACTGTCATGAAATATATGCTCATAGTACCCATGCTGAATAGGTGTTTCCTAATGTTAAAATAATCAAAAGATAAATTTCGTAGCTCTGCTTCTGAGTGCAGTTGACCATGTTTGCATTCCCTAGGTAAGTACTAAACTGCATAGTATTAAATGCATACCAACTTTAGTACTAAAATGCATACTAAAATGCAAAGTACTGAAATGCATACCAACTTTAGAGATGAATGAGATACAATTGTAGGTGGTGACAAGATTGTCTACGACCACGCCTACAGTCAGTTGTTTTGAATGGTGTGTCTAGTGTAACGAAAAGTTAGGACGTTAGAAGCGCACTAATCTGTTATATACAAATGCAGCAAACTTAGTTTCCTTCCGCAGTGACGCAATGGACTCACGTTTGGTGGTTGTAACATATGCTGGTAACGCGCTCCTTCCTCTCCATGAAGGAACTTTTCTGGTTCGCGTTCACTGCTAGTGAGATCAGAATTTAAAAGCTGTAAATGGGTGAAATTTCATCTACATGAAAACCAAACACGTGAATGATCTTCACTTCAGCCCTGCGAGATCATGCTAACGAATGGAAGTGCCTGGGTCATGAAACGACAACAGTCCCAACCAGGAAAGCTTGTGTGAGAGCTAGTTAGAACATCAAGGGCGCTCGCCAAAAATCAATTTCAATCAAATGGTTTAAGAAATTTACACATATATAGGTATTAGCTCTCAAGTATTTTTGCAAGATAATATGAGCGGCAAAAATATTTGCACCCATGACCACTATTTGAAATTTGTGAACTATAGGAAAACCAGGTATGAAAAAATTCTCTATAATGTGAGCTTTTCGCACATCCTTTCACTACTTGCTTTTTTGCATTTTAGAGCAACGTGCTTTGATTACGAAGCAGTTGCTAATTAAAGCTTGAAAATTATTACACTTTCGAGTGTAGAAAAAAAGAGTAAATTGTGGTGCATTCGAGAATTTTCCTACAAAACAAAACCATCAATAAAATAATAAGTAACTTTCATCAAACTTCTATGAAACGTGCTATTTACACACATATTTGTCTTACCGGTTTGTTGTGCATAATCTCTATAATAAAATCTTTAACTTGCCAATAGCGCCGCTTTGATCTCAGTTGAGACGTCTGTAGCACCCTAAGGTAGGGCAATAAAAATCAGGACAAAAGGGCATACATCTCAGAATCATAGTGAATTTCTTCACAGAAAGTTCAATCTAAGTCAATTTTGTTTTAGTGGAGAAAAAAAGTGGCAGCTTTGCCGCAAAAGGGAAGCGATGAACATGATAGCCACAAATTGTAAGATCACGCGCAGAATGGCCCGCAGATCAAAACATGCCCCTCGTTTCTGACACACAAACGACGCACAAAACGTACTCACAGGTACAGATGAATGCGAATTAAGCGTCTCAGTTGGTACTTTGCTATGTCTGCGAAGCGCAGCCAATTCGCAAACAAAGATAGTGGAGCGAGTGCAGTGAGCTTTGTGCGCAGGTAACTACAACAGAATCGTTCCGGTGAAAACCCAAGGTCAGCAAAGACGTATGTTTGTCCCCACCTCAAAATAAGCGCATGTGTGAGCATCCGCCAGACCCCTCTCTGCGGGACAAAGTACGCATGGTAGATAAGAGCACGCACCGCCTCTTCGTGACGATGTGGCGACGCGCACTCATTGCGCCATCTTGCTGGTTATGCTGAAAACACGACAGTTCCCCCCACGATGCCCATCACCACCAGTAAGTGGTACATATATATAGCCTGCCGTTTGAACGTTGAAGGAGGTGCTCTTTTGTGGCGCAGTGGCAAGCACGTCACGTCACGTTTCAGAGGTCTGACGCTCCATTCCGCGCACCGGAGTCTTCTTCTGGGATATTTTTTATTGCGTTTTCATTTATATAGGTGCTTATACATAAAGGGTAATTCACAGGGACACCGGCTGCAAAATCCAGCTGAGAGTGTCCATATAATTGCTATCGCAAGCAAGCATTATTTTGTTATGAGGCCAATACAAGCAAAAACATTCGCTGCATAAAACGGAGTGGTAGTGCATAAACAACCCATGGCTCAAAGTATTCTTTTTAGTACCTTCTTTTGTATGCTACATTTACATTGGCTAACTCCACCTAAAGCAAGTTTTGCAAAGAATGCACAAAGAAATGAAGCGATGGGATGCTTCTGGCCATAACCTCGGGAGGTTATTTGGCATTCTGCGGTGAAACGAACAGTTCTTGGAATACATCCTCAGTGGTCCACGGCTGCCATTATTGTAAAAACTTCCATGGCCCTAACAACTTTCTGTACTCCCGACCTGCTCAGACAGCAGGTTTGTATGCGAGCGCGTGTCCCTGCTGTCATTAAACAAGTCGCCGTTGGTGGGCGCCCTATAAGCCTCCCGTGAACGCCCATTGCAAAGCGCTCAAGAGAAGAAGACAAATGGAGCTGCAAATGAGGGTGTGGGATAGACAGGTGTGGGATTTAAGGCTGATAATAGAGAAGTCCGCACCAGTATCTACCAGCGCTGTTACTGGACGTCCGTCTATATAAATGTCTAGATTGGCGCTTTCGATTTTCGTTGATGTCGTTGACGTCGTATCGTCCTTGGTATCGTGCGTCGTACGATCCGTTGTATCATTCGTCGTATCGCGTCGTAGAGAAGATGCTGGGGGTGTGATATCATCTCGACGGGCGGCAACCTTCCCCCCAAAGGTCGCTGCTGTTAGTTTCCCCGACGAGGGCTAGGAGATCTGCCCCGGACCACCTCGAAGTAACTTTGCTGCTGTGGCGAGTTAGGTGCAGGTTGTTAAAGGTCGAAGGAGGAAGTTGCTGATGATGGCATCCCACCGCTGCCATCAGTTGTTGCGAATGGGGGTCTACCCGGTCTCTTGTGGTAGCGTGGTGTAATCGGGTGGAGGAAACGAACGCTGACAAGAAGAGGATACGAAAACAAACAGCTTTATTTACACTTATTTACAGCAAAGAAAGGTTAGTGGTTTCACAAACCACGGGCGTGGTGGTTGAACTGTTACATGGTTCAGAGCGACGTCCAGCACTCTGCGGCGTCGTTTTAAGCCCTGTCGGTCTCCTCCTCTTTGAGTGGAACACCAATCACACACACACATCAGGTGAGGGGGACGAGCATGCACAGTCCACGTGAACGTCTAATATTGAGTCGTGATCACTTCACTGCAAGGTGGCTCCAGCGGGGCTCTTCCTCGTCGTGTGTGTGCCGCTAGTCGAGAGGTACCAAGCTTCTGACAGCATACATCAAAGGGTCTGTCGATTTGTTCGCTTAATTAGCGGGGCGATTTGCGGCGGCTGTCACGGTCTCTTCCAAGGGAGATGCTGTCTTTGTTGTCCTCTCTCGAACGGTTAACGGCGTCGTGGCGACACGACGTCTCACGCTCGGGCTAACAGGGACAATGCCTGGCGGGCATAGGCAGTCCGCTGATCGGCTACGTGATTGAGGATTAAAAGAGCGCCGCTCCCCTGTCAGCTCTGGCGCCAGTCACAACAGCTTCCCCCTCGCCAGATGAGTCGCCGAGGTCATTAGGCACCGCTGCTGCTCTAAGGGACGACGAAAGGGTCCGCATTTGAAAGTCAGGACCTCGCCGTTGCTTGCCGCATGGTCTGGGTGATTGCCGAAATCTTCGACAGCGTCTGGCAGACTGGCCGCCGAAGGGGCTGAGAGCCGCCTCAGTAGACCGGCTTATGCACAATGGCGTCTGCCCAGACGAATCGCCGGGCCAAACGTAACAAGGTGAAGGTGAGCGGGGTCAACGATAGGGCACATCGGGTTGCTGTGCTTGCAGGCCTGCACTGCTGTCACGGTGGTTATCGAAATAAGCACGAGGGGAGGTTTGTAGAAAGTACTAATTTGTTCGGTCACTGTATGAGCAATTGCGGAAAATATGGCCGGCTTCTTCGCAATGAAAGCAAAGTGGTCGACGGTCGACGGTGCGCCACAAGTCCGTCTTACGAATGAATGGTCGACTGGTGGGCATCCTTTGCGACCATGATGCAGATGTCGGCGGAGTGTACATCGGCGACGTTTGCATAGGCCCGTAAGACTGTGGATACGGCTGCGGCGGATTGGGAGCTGGGGTTCATGGCTCATTGTAAGGCCCTTGGCTGAAGTCACGATAAGCCAGTGGTGACGAGTTGTACGACACTGGATTGGGTCGACGGACAGCTGATGCGTAGCTTACAGACCACTGGTCTGAGAGCGATTCGGACAACGAAAATTCCTGGCGTAGTTCTTGCCGCACAACTTCTGCAACGCAAGCCATGGTACTTTCTTGCGGAGTCACAAGGAGGTTTCGGATCTGCTCTCGAACCACCTCACGAATGAGCTCACGCAGAGAACACTCTCTACCGGCAGTAAAAGCAGAGAGGCTGGGAGATGTCTTGTTTGGTTGGTCATGGTATCGGCGCCGTTGCTGCAGTGCTCACTCGATTGTCGTAGCCTGTTTGACGAATTCCATGACGCTTGTGGGCGGGTTGCGTAGGTGACCAGCAAACAGCTCTTCCTTGACGCCCCTCATCAAATGTCGGAGTTTTTTAATTTCTGGCATCTCGGGGTCAGCCCACTGAAATAGGCGGGCCATGTCTTCCACAAACATGGCAACGCTCTCGTTTGGTTCATGTATGCGTGCCTCGATGAGCTGCAGAGCAGAATCACGGCGGTTGGTGTTTCCGAATGTCCCGAGAATTCGCTGCTGAAATTCCTCCCAAGAAGACAGCGTTGACTGCCAAAGCAAAGTAGACGCGCGATAGCTTTTGTTCAGTGGCCCAGCGGTTGACTTTGGCAACTCGCTCATACTGGGCTAACCAGTCCTCAACGTCTTCGTAAACCTCACCGTGGAAGGTCTCAGGAATCAGAGGCTGAGCAACAGTAAGCTCTGAAGGCCCTCCGGTAGCCATTTCTCCAAGCGCGGTGTGTTGCTGGGGAAGTTCAATCGGGATTGCCTCGGGATTAAGGCCTCACCGTCGGCGACTGTAGCGGTGGACAGGAGTATCCACTGCAGGAACAGGTTGCGGTGGCAGACTCGATGTGCCAGGGCGTGGAGGTGTCCCAAGCATCAGTTGGAGAAGTCCAGCAGCTCTACCAATGTCACTGATTGAAAATGAGAGAATACAGGACGAGGGTGCGACCAGGAAAAGCGAGTTCTGTATTAACAGAACACAAGAGCAGCCGCTTCGACGTCGTCTTCCTCGGAGGAACCGTGGGTGCTCTCCACGCTCATCATTTTTTCATCCTCTGTCTTCTTGCCTGGCCTGTAGCCGTGAAAATATGTTGTCCTTTTTAGATGCAAAGCAGCTCTTTGACTAGCCCGAATAACGCTGTTTCTCCGTACGCATCGCTGTCCTCACCGCAGGTGTTGAAGTGGTGCCAAGTAGCTCGCGCCTTCCTTGCAGTGCGCGGTGACGTCTCTCTGAGCGGCGAGCGTCAGTTTGTGCTGTATGTCCGGGGCAGTTTTCCTGGTTTAGGGCTACACTTAACAGACTACGCAACACACGCAGGCACATGGCAGTTCGCGAAATAATGAAAGGCCTTGGAGAGTCCCTGAGCATATAAGATTGCTGTCTCAAAACTTCTTTGGTTTTAATGGCGAGTGCTACCACGAGTGCGCTGTTGTGTTAATTTTGATTTCGATTGTTAAGTGGCGCCCCGCATGGCAGTGATAGTTATCACAT
This sequence comes from Rhipicephalus microplus, assembly GCF_043290135.1. Lineage (NCBI taxonomy): Eukaryota > Metazoa > Arthropoda > Arachnida > Ixodida > Ixodidae > Rhipicephalus > Rhipicephalus microplus. The sequence continues at coordinate 220,510,582 of NC_134702.1, forward strand.
GTATATGTGTGTAAATAAAAGAGTTGGTGATGAGCCAGCTGTTCGAGGCGGACGTTCTTTCACTCAGTGCACCGGCCCAAGTCGGTGGTGGCTGCCGCCCGCAGCGGCGATTCGTTCTTCTTCGACGGCGTCGCAGCCAGCCCAACACCGACACAACAGCGAGGGCTTCCATCATAGTCGCCGAGTTTGTATTGGCTGGAGCACAAGCGAAAAAAAAACTGGGCAGCGTGCTGAATCAACAGCGGCCAGTGAAAAGCCGTGCATGCCGCAGCGGTCTGCATCCGTATAAATGTGTGTGAGTTCAATTCGAACTGCTCGGTCAGTTACCTGAATATGGCGTTGCCACGCGCTGGTTGTTACAACGTACTCATGTTTTTCATTATTGGAGAAATATGAATTAGCACAGAGACACGAGCGGAAAAGGGCACTAATTTCTCGTCACTGTATTGGCCCGGGGCTGTGCAAGATATCCTAAGCCAAGTAATATTTCCGCACCCGTTGGTGTGAGACTAAGTCATTCTCGCTGCGAGATGAAGACCGCAGCCCTAAGCTCCTTGAAGGTGTTCTAAAACCCCAAGGCAAGATGCCGATCTGTGGACGTCCCGATGGGTAGGCTGAGGGCAGCCTTGTAGGCAGTACGAATAAGGGTATCCTCTCGTTCAATCTCTCTTACTGAGCTTTTGGTAAGGAAGAACCTACGTTAATCTGTGAAGTACAAAGGCTTGGTTTATACAATCGGTGAGCAACTGACGTGGACGGCTGGCAGTGGTAAAACAATTATTCCTGAAATAAGGGAGATATGCAGGGACCGCCCCTTAAGTGTTGTCCTCATCATCTTCGCCCCACGCTTGCTTATATTCATGACACACAATAAAAATATTTCAGACACCAAAAACAAATCTAGAAAAGTTAAAAAGTTTTTAGTACTTATTTTAGGTGAACATATATTTCTTATCATCACCCTGGAGGAAAAAGTTCATCTCTACTCAATAGAGAAGAACGAATGTTTCAACAATTTACTAGCCTGGGTGTAAAGGTCTTCGCGAAAATTCATATTCAGCTTGGGGTAGTGTAATCATTTTTCGCGAAAAATATTTTGTGAAAAAGTTTTTGCTTTACTTAGATAGTCCTTGTTTTGTTTTGTTTTTGTTTTTTATTCAAGCGAATAGCAAGTGATTGAGCCCCAAGGTTGAGACAAGTGCCAATGTATGACCCAGATTTGCATATAAAACGTCTTGTTAGACAGTTGATAATTTTATTTTTATAAGTATTAGCATTTAGTGGTTACTGCTACCAGGGCCAACGGGATGTAAAAGAAATTTTTAAAATACCACGCGACATACCCGCTTGCACGTGAATACAATTTGCGATTGCTGTCCTGTTTCCGCGTGACAACGTTACGATGCCTTCGCGATGGCACGCTACAACTATAAGTAAGCACAGCGGTTATCCTTTGTGTTACTGCTATTAACACGTGCGCCATCGTACAGGTCTGCCAAGGTCGCAAACCCCACAAAATGCATAGCTCGTTTTCAAGCGGAACGTCAGAGAACACTGCAATAGCAGGTCGCCAGCCGGCATGTAACGTCTAATTGATTTCTTTTCTATTTCGCGGGAATATGTAGTAAGCACAAATACACCAACGCGTAATAAATAGATAGTCGGAAGCTATATAATCAGATGTCATGCAAACCGATGCACAACGTTCTTAACAGTATCTTCACCCCGCTTCGTTACTTCAATGGTTACTTTAATAAACATGCATATAGGCAATAAACAGAACACAAAAGCAGTCTTGGGTACTCTAGGCAATAACCAGCAACCTCCAATTCATCGTGTGGTGATGGATTGTATTGGCCTTTTTTCAACTCTGAATAGAGATATCTAGGGCATGCTGTATATAGTCCCAGGCACGTGCACGTATGCACCTCACAGATTTACCGAGGACGTCAACGCGTGGCACATTGAATTCTCTATAGAAGGCATCAATGAACTCGTTATGCGAGGAGCACCAGCAAAAAAAAAGAAAACATAAATTGTGTTTCAGACATTCGTGCGCGCGCCAAATGTTTTCGCCATCCTACAGGAGCAGTGAACGAGAGCTTTGACCTCAGTGCGACAGCAGGGGTCGCTGCAAACGGCGAGACAGTGGAGATATGCTTGGAGGACGTAGGTTCTACGCATGGAGTAAACATGCAGCTGTTCAATATGCAACTACACTGCTTGTACGTTGGGCGTATGCATTAGATATGTCACGGTGTTAGAAGTGACCACTCGTTCTCGCTGCTAGGCGCTCATGGTAGAACAGTCTATGTTGCACGGGTGAGCCCCACATTTTGTTTCGCACATATGCGTAGCACGATATATAAGCAGAGAATTATTTTAGTAGTTCGCTGCAACACTGAGGCTTGTCGTGTTGCATGACAGCATAATTCCGCTACGCTGCGTTTTTTTACTCGTGCTGAATACATCGTGGATGTCAAATATTTTCTTCATTCTGCGCAATATCTTCTTTTTCAGGTAAATTATAAAGGGAGACGATATTGTTATCAGTGGCTTTTCAGCCTACTTCCCGCAAGCTGACCACCTCGTCGAGTTCAAGGAGAAGTTATACGCTGGTGTTGATTTCGTCACAGAAGATGATGCTAGGTGGCCTCGAGGTGGGCTTTGTTTTAAGATCACGAAGTTTGTTGCTATTCACCATACAATACCGTTTGGATCAAACATCTCACGTTTTCTCCTGTGTGTTAAGCATTTGTTTAACATGTCGGTTGTGATAGTTTCTGGTCCAAGCTGTTATAGTACTCCCAGTCGAGGCACAGCCAGGACTCCAACATATATTTCACCTGCTGGACGTTCTAACCCCTATGGTATACGAGTTTATTGGCGGCAAGTAATCCCCGATCAAAACCACAATCTATCCTTTATCGAATTCATGATATTTTAGGTACCTGTACATGGCAATAGACATTGAGTAGTAAAATAGACCTTAAACGCATTATTGTGCCAAAAAAAAGGCACAGCTTTGCCGTGAAGGTGAAGGAGTGAACGCGATAGCAACAAATTGAAAGGTCATGCGCAGAATGTCAAGCAGATCGAAACGTGACCCGCGTTTCTCACGCGCAAATGATGCACGAAACGTACTCACAGGTACAGGTGAATGCCAATAAGCGCCTCAGTTGTTACTTCGATGAATGGATGGATGGATTGATACGGCTGTACCCTTAGATAGGGCAGTGGCTAACGCCACCAAGCTGTAATAGTTGGTGAACATAAAACTAGATTTTTTCCTTTAAATAGTGAGGTTGAGTACTCGAACTTTGCAGTGAAGGGTTTGATTTTCACTCGTGCCTTGACTTTAGCCACCAATCAGATAACCTCCTTCTAGTTAATTCTACCCGCTTGAAGTCTATTTTGCCCTCCCTGTCCCTAAACCACAGCGCTTCGCTGTGTCTGAAAAGCGCACCTTTTTGGCAAACTATTGCGACGAATATTTGTCAGCATCAATAAGCATTCCTTGGAGCGCACTACGCTTGCACTTTGCAAACTTAGCATAATGTCCCGAAACATTTACATCGATTACGACAGCGGCGGTTACTGGCTCTCCTCTAGGACCAAGCAGGCTCCATTTATGGGTGACATAATTATGTCAAAGCCTCTGTAAGATTAATGGCGAATTCTAAGGTGTTAAAGACTCACTCGATGTTCAATTGTCTTAACTGACGACTAAAAATAACTTAGACTCAAAGAAAAAACACTATTTACCAAAATATTGCGCATTATCAAACTTTTTATTACACTATTTATAGATAAGTATAGTCAAGCGCTATTTCTTCATCCAATCCTAATCATTATTCCTAGTATCTTACCTTTCTTTACCACCCGAGAGCTGTGGGCGGAAAAGGCGCACAGCAAGTGCGAACTCGTGTTCTAAATATGATGTCTCGGTCATGACGCGAAACCGCGGCAAGGAACGCACTATACGGCAACATTTGATACTCATATCCTCTGCTCTGCCATACCAAAGTTACTATTACTGTGCTGCCTCTTTTCTTTCTTGCTTGAAAGGGCCTGGGTCACACAACACGCAGTAGACTTATTCGGGCATGAATGAAAAGCAATTTTTATTGTGCTGATAATGGTACATTGCTATTGCTGTGCTCTGCGACAGGAAAAAAAGAACGCCAGACCTCCGCGAAAGGTGCAACACAGTTCCAGTGAAAGCTAGAAGAGCGGCCTGTCAGAGCCTTTCATAAACCCCCATTAAGTGACTGCTGTAAGCACACTTGCTTGCTACCCACTACGTCATTATAAAAATTACCTTTGGGTACACTGTAAAAAATTTGCTCACAATGACGCTGAATATACCAGCAGCTCTATTTCCAAGCCTATGGTCATCATAATGACGACAGGCTGTTATTTTCAAATGACGGCACAATTTTATCATTTTCATGTGTTTAGTATTATTTCAAAATACAAGCAAACCGTCAAATTGACATCTACATCAAAATAATGACAGGCCAGGCCATCATTTTTATTTGAGAGCACAGTTTTATCATTTTGATGTGTTTTTCGTCATTTCAAAATACAAGCAAACCATCAAGTTAATAACATTTACATCGAAATAACTAAAGGTCGTCGTTTGCAAATGACGGTATTCTCTTTCCACATTGACGTTTTTTTAGTGAACTTCATGCACATCTGAACTGTCCGATTGACAACCTTTGACCGTCAAAGGTTGTCAATTTTAGATTAAAGTAATTACTAATTAGTGTCAAATAACGTCTTTTTGTCAAATAAAACTATTATTAGACCATCAATGTAGCACTTTCTTTGTAAGGTGACAGCAGGCTTTCAATGCATTGTCGATAATGGCTCATGAGAACAAGTGTATTCTGTGTCATTATGAATTGTAGTGTAGTCTACGTCGCCATGCCACTGTCATTCAACATGGGTAGCACTGCATAACATATGCAACGAAATTTTTGGTGAATATTTGCACATTTATTCTTCAAATTATTTAAGAAGGCTAAGCACCTTTCGAGCTACTCCGCTGACTCTGCCTTTACCACAGCGTTCAGTCGGGATGATCTGCCCCTTGTACCTGGGAACGAAATAGAATGACCAAATAAATCCATGCTCCAGAAACTGTAAATCACATACTTTGGCTTCAGAATTTAAACGCCGGAAATGTGTCAACTGCACTAACTTGTGTGATACAGACACTGCATTTTTATTTATTTATTTGTTTATTTATTTATTATACCTCAAATGCCCCAGCATGGCGTATTACAAGAGGGGTGAGCCGTGGTAAAGATTTCTTTTAGTGTGGGTTTTGAACAGAACTGGGCTTGTGTGGTGCACGACGTCGGGTGGAAGATCATCCCTATCTATTGCTGTCTGAACAAAGAACGAGCGAAGGTGGGTAGTTGTGCGGGTATGCGCAGGATAAACAGTGCTGCGGTGGCTAGTACGACAAGAGATTCGATGTGCGGACAAGATACTAGATTCGTCAGACAATGAATGAAAGAATTTGTGAAAGAGGGTTAGTCGAGCGGCCTTGAGTCGCAATTCTAGATTCTGAAGTTGGGCTTGGTCTTTCAGATTTGTGACACTTGAGTGATATGAATATTTAGAATAAATGAACCTTGCTACCCTATAAAGAATAGATTCCAACATTTTAGATAGATTACATTGGTGCGGGTTCCATACGGCGCAAGCGTATCCGAGTTTCGGGCATACTAATGTTAGGTAGGCTGAACGTTTTACAGGAGGAGAGACAATGCGTAAGTTTCGTCTGAGCTAGCCAAGAACTTTATTTGCTCAGTTACAGATGTTTATTATGTGGGGTATCCAATTAAGATCGGGAGTTATGTTTATACCTAAATATCTATAGGAGTCCACGGGGGACAACTTAGAGCCGAAAATAAATTATGCTGGAGCCAGATAATGTTTCCTACAGTGAAAAGAAACGACGGATGTTTTGTTAATGTTGGAAGAGTCATTAGCCAAGTTCTGCACCACGTTCCAATTGTTAGTAGATCGTTTTAGAGAATGCAGGAGTCATTAGGGTCATTAATAGGACGATAGATGACACAGTCATCTGCGAATAAACGGATACTTGACGATATATTATTAGGGAGGTCGTTTATATAAATTAAGAACAGGAGGGGACCGAGAACTGTTCCCTGGCGAACAGTCCTCGGTCCCCTCTTGGCTACGTAGCTCCACTTTGGTGGCACTGAGTAGCCACTCTGACTAGCCACGCTGAGTAGCCACAAAGTGGCTACTCAGCGCCACTTTGGTGTGTCAGAAAAAAGCGTGTGCTATTAGAGGGTGCAGAAAGGGAAGCTGCAGATGTGCAATCCTCGGAAAATGTCATTTTGTGGGCGAAGTGCTGTTCATTCGCAGCTGGAGGGTACGCTAGGGAACTTTGTGTGGGAAGTTCATGCATGCTCGCTGCCAGTGACCGTGGATACCATTCGCAAGAAAGCTGTGGAACTCGCTCGAGAAGCTAGGCTCACGAGAGAAGAGTTTCATGCATCAGACACTTGGGTGCGTCGATTCATGAGACGCAAAAGATTTTATTTCACATCCATCTGTCATAAGTTTCCAGACGAGTTCAAAGACAAGCTTATAAACTTTCAGGGTTTCGTGAACTGGTTTCGGGAGCAGAACAACTGCATGATGGGGCACATTGACATTGCCGATGAGACCCCCGTGTGGTTTGACAAGCCTTCATCGACCGTGATCATGCAGCGTGGCGTCAAGGGTATGAAGGTGTGGTCCACTGACAACGAGCACTCGCGCTTCACCGTCATGATGGCATTCATGGCAGATGGTAGAAAGCTTCCGCCCTTCATCATTTTCAAAAGTAAAACAATGCCGAAAGAAGTGTTCCCGCCCGGTGTTGTCGTTCGCGTCAACAAAAAGGGATACATGGATGAGGCCATGATGCTCGAGCGAATACGAGTAGTCTGGAACCTTCAGCCAGATGCACTGCTGCTTCTTTCCAGCATGCTGGTGTTAGATGCGTTTTGTGGTCCCTTAACCGACGCTGTGAAGCGCGCACTGGGCGATGAAAAAACGGACCTCGCCGTGATACCAGGTAGTATGTTGTCCACCCTCGAACCGATCGACGTTGCGTTAAACAAGCCCTTCAAGCACAGAGTGCGGCTGAAGTACCAAAAATGGATGTCCGGTGACAACCCAAAGACACCAACAGCCCACCTACAGAGGCCTCCGCTTGCGACTGTTTGTGGCTTGGTGCTTTCCGCCTGGCGCTCCTTGCCAGAATTCCATGGTTGAAAATGCTTTTAAGAAATGTTCCATCAGCACCTCACTGTATGGCACGGAAGGCAACGCACTGTCGGAGGCGGCCAGTGACAAACTTTCGTCTTTAAAAGAGAGTGGTGCTTTGTCTGACGAATAGGAACAGTTGCGAACGCGGTTGAGGGGAGCTCCGACGATCGGGGTGCGGTTGCCCAATTCGCAAATAAATGTCGTTATGAATGGTGCAAACATGATAATCCTGACATGCGTGTCATGTAAGAACATGACAACATACCACGCTCATAGCGTGCTCGCGGTGGTTTCGATAGCTTTATATATAATAAATTTGGCATCCCGTGATGTGAATTGATGACGAAGATAAACGACACATTTAAACGGGATAGAGTGACATATCAACCTTTCTCATTCATGCTTCGCATATCATCGATTCCCACTGTACGTGGGATCTGCCATTTTTTTCAGTAAGCATCAAATTCAAGGCAGATTTTATTGGAGATTAAGCCACCGGTACTCGTCTCTACAAGCTATTTTATCGGGTACAACTATATTTTTATTTATGATTAACGTGCACGGGTGTCGTCCGCAATTCAAAAGAAAGCGCGCGTGCCGCTCTTCTTGTGCGGCTGTGGAGGTGGCTACCTACTACTCCGCGACTACTACTACATAAATCGTGGACCCATAGCGCACTAATTAAGCGGCTTCGTTGCTAAAAGACCGCACTCGCATTCCAGCCAGATGCCCCCTGAACTGCGATGATAGGCGTGTTATGAGCAGCCGTTCTCAGCTTATTCAAGCAACGTTTGACCACACCTTGCTAAATCATATGAGTACGAAGTAATGCATATCCAGCTATTGTGAAAGCGTGTAACCAACACTGCAACTACAACTGCGCCGTTTTTTATAAGAAATAGCCAGATCTGGAAACTAAACATCACTATATTTTGCTAGATTATGAAACGCGCCTATGGTTCTTCAACTTCTCATGCAACATCCGGCAAGATATGTTCAATTTGTGGTTGTAAAACGAACTTAAAGATGCAGTCCCCGCAGATGCTTGAATTCAAGCTTAGTGAAGTGCAATAAACCAGAGCTGCTCCTACATAGAAGTGTGGCAGCTTGGGCTAGTTGGTATGGCATGACGATAGTTATAGCGCGAGAACAAAATGACGACACAGAAACAAAAAGGACACAAAGGACACGAGCGCTAACTTTCAACTGAGTTTACTGCGCAGAGCACGAAAATATATAAAGGAGACAGTAACCATGGGACAGAAACCATATGGCACAAAGAGCAAAACATGAGTAAGAGAAAAAACAAAAACAAGAAACAAAGCACAGAATAAGGCAAAGAAAAGTCTACAAGAAAACGAAACAGAAAAGTAAAGATAATATAACTACTTGCGCGCACCATAACCTTCCAGGAACCGTAGTTCCTTCTCGGACAGAGACACAGAGGGCTTGCTAATGCAGGACACCTGTTTGCGTGCCATCTGCGCGGACTCGACAATAAGTCAGGTGCGCTCATCTCTGTGCTTGTACAGCCTCGCTGTGTCCGTGAAAATGAGCACACAGTTGTACTCAGTGCAGTGCTGAGCAAGAAAACCATCTTTCCTGTTTCTAACATTGTTAGCGTGTTCTTTCAGTTGATCGTTCAGACAACTTAAGGTCGTTCCCACATAACAAACACCGCATGAGGGGGGGGGGCTGCTATTGACAACTTCCCGGGAGCATGCGACATACCTGTTTCTATGTTGAACTCTGCATTCCATTGATGACTGCATTTTCAGGAGGTTTGTAGATTTGGTGAGGCTGAATAATTTGAACGGTGCCGAGAACAGGACACGAACTCCAACATGTTTTCCGATTTTCTTGGGCCTGTGTGATATCTGGTGTTTGTATGGAATCACGGCTATCCTTTCACGCTCTGTATCCGTGTTGCTCGGATTGTTGTCCTTCTTGTCTCTGTGTCGTTGTTTTATCACATCATATGTGGTTTCGGTTGAGGCAACTACTATACACCTAAAAGGAGCAGCTGGCAGCAACCACTCTGTATACTACATAGCTTGAGGTTCATGTCTCTGCCGAGGATCTTCCTGTGCTTTATAGCGGCAGGGTGGTGTAAGAATATTATTAGAATTGCGCTGGGTTTCATGCTTTCTTTCCCAAATCGTTTCAAAATAATCAACCTAAAGTGGTCTTCAAATACTGGGCTTAACTCGGTTACGTTAAAGAAGCATGGCCATGTGTGTTCCTGTACGACACTTATAGGTGCAACCACATAACAAAGTGTCAACAAACATGATAGAGATGAAAGCGTGCACAATGTTCACTAAGCGAGCTGCAACCAGCGTTATGAAAAATGGCGCGAGCGCAAAAAAAAATATGTTAGCACGGCGCGTGTGTCGCTCGTGTCAAAGGGCAACCGCGAAGGAGGCCAACCACGCGCAGAAACAACGGTGGAGAACGGGAGGACTCATAAAGGACGAGAAGGGAGAGAGAGAGAGGAGGTTGCGCACTAAGTGGCGAGTACAGTTACAGTGCACTCTAGTACAGTAGATGGCAGTACTTTCACAAGATCAAGGGGTTTTAATTCATCATTCGGTTCTTCGATGCTCACACCTCACTCCGCCACCTTGGAGGGTGGAGACAACTGTGTCGTTTGCTACGATGTCCGCCATTACGATGTCATCTCCGCTAGTCGCCTGTAACCACGATGGCCAGCCCGAGTGTCCCGCAGCTGCATACAGACTTTGTTGTGTCAGAGCGTGTGGAACTCAAAGAACATGAGAGGAATACAAAGTTTCTGCATAGGGAGTTTGGAGGTGTCACACTTCTATTTTTTAATTTCTACTTTTAAAGCGCTGAGCAGTCTGACTTGCTAGCAGCGGAAAACTACCTGCCACGTTTGCGGCGTTATCAGCCTCAGCTAGCATCTTCTTGGACCTGTCGGGAACTATTCACATAGGTTAAATTTCTGAAATACACGCACCCAAGTACGATGACCTTTCATTCAGTCTATGTGTTGTATGCCTTCGACAAAAATATGAAAACAAACTTAATTTATTTTTTATTTTATTTTAGAAGTACCGTCAACCCTCTATTGAGGGACATTACAGGAAAGGTACGACACACTGTACAAACAAATTGGGGATATAACTATTCATCTCCCAATGATAAACAAGGTATACATATATACAAATCCGTGAAAGCTCTGCATTTCAAACGAAAAACGAAAAACACACGCCCTGATTCGCAATGCAACGAATAACAATCGTAATTATATTTACAATAAATTACACAAATGTAAATAAAGTAAATGCACAAATTCATTAACATCACCAGCAAAGACTATGTTACTCGGTAACCCATTCCAATCTTCAATGACATCGGGGAAGAAAGTATCACGGTACGCCTTCGTTCGTGCAAAATAAGGGTGCAGTACTCGTGTATGGTTTGCCCTCTCGCTTCGTTTCCCAGATTGTTCTACATAGTCATTTCTGTTAATTGTAAACTCACCTTCTAATTTTGAAAAAAAAACTTTAATCTATTTTTCCATCTGCGCTTGTGGAGCGTGTTCAGATCACATAGTTCAAGCATTTCTGTGACTGAATTGTTCTGCTTATATCTCGAGCATATAAAGCGAGCTGCAAGCCGTTGTATGCGTTCAAGTTTATTCACAAGCACTTTTCGTTGGGGACTCCAGACAATACTGGCATATTCCAGTATCAGCCATATGAAAGTTTTAAAAGCAATAAGTTTTATGTCCATACTAGCACCCTACAATTTTTTTTAATATGTACAATTTTTGTGAGGCCCTAGAGCAAACATTATCAATATGTGTGTGCCACTTTAGGTTATGTGTTATTGTGAGACCTAGGTACTTAAACGCAATAACTGTCAACAACGTGTGATTCCCGATACCGTATTCAAATGGAATCATCGGTTTTTTCCTAGAAATGTGAGTGAGGGTAGATTTCGAATAATTAATTTCCATTTCCGAAGCTTCACAACATGAGTTTAATTCCTTTAGACATTCGACAATGTTCAATTGGTCCTTCCTACCAGTCACTCACGCGTAAATAAACAATCATCAGCAAACAGTTTGAGCTTAACCTGGGGTTTTGCTATATGTGCGATATCATTGACAGAAATCGGAAACAATAAGAGCCCAAGAACCGAACCTTGTGGAACTCAAGAAAACACTTCAAGTGGACTAGACATAGAGTTATCTATTTTCACGAATTGCTTACTGTCATTTAGGTAGCCTTTAATCCAATTAAGTAAAAGTTGACTTAGTCCAGTGCAGTGAAGCTTATTCAGTAATCTGTCGTGAGGTACCTTATCGAAGGCCTTAGCGAAAACACCAGTGACCTTTTTCTTAGCGTGGCCTTGGGCTACCACCACCTGCTGCATGCTTTCGATTTCCGGAACAAAGACTCGGACGCACAGTTCGCTGAAACGGCCAACATCGCACAAATCTATGCAGATGACATCAATTTGTTCATTCATATCTAAAGCTGTCGCAAAGTCATGAATAGTTTCGATAAGCTGTGTTGTAGTCGAGACTTTACTCCTAAAGCCATGCTGATAAGGATAAAAGTAATTTTTATTTTCTAGGAATGTGATCATATGCTTGACAATGACATGCTCCAATATTTTGCAGCAGATAGATGTGAGCGATACGGGACGGTAATTATTGGTGGACAACCGATCACCACTCTTGAACACAGAAACAACTACAGCTGTGCGCCAGTCCGATGGCACTGAACTATTACAAATAGACTTTTGAAAAATAACTTCTAAGTAGTAAGACATCCACTCCGCATAACGTTGCAGAAAAGGGATGGGTATTTCATTAGGCCCACATGCTTTCTTGGAATCAAAAGACAATAGACTATTCAATACTCCTTCTCGACTGATAGTAATCTCACCCATCGCCTCAGATAAGTGGCATATTACATCCTCTGTTTTAGAGTTACATCTGCGCCTTGCAAAAACAGACTGAAAAAAAAATGTTAAGACTATCTGCAATTTCAACATTCTAATCACTATTTCATTTCCACATTTCTGTTGGTCAATATTATCGCGCCATTCGGACATATAAAGCCAGAACTTGCGAGGTGAATGTATAAATAAAAAAACTCAACTTTTGACCAAAAAAAGCGTGCTTAGATTCCAACAAGTATTTCTTCAATTCTTTTCGTACACGTGCTATATCCTCGAAGCCATGGTTTCTTTTCCTCCATAGCCTTTATAACTTTCGCTTTTTGTGAATAATATCTCGTGTTATCCACGGATTGCGCTTTTTAGTCTATTTTACTCTACTAGGAGCGAATTCGTCGATGCAATATTTAATATCTTTGAAACGTTGTCACAATTCTTACAGTGTTTGGCGCTTGGATGCATGCTCAAAATGATCAAATGAATACCCCAGCATATCAAGAATTGAAGTGTCATCCGTGTTCGTGTAATCTTTTACTTGCACAGTCTTATAGGTTCTAGCTCGTGAAACACTCAGTGCAATAGTAACAGAGACCAACCTATGATCAGAAGTTCCTTCATCAACACAGATATTATAATTTCACAATTTGTTTGAAAGGAACACCAGGTCCAACACTGACCAAGACGAAGATGTCATTCGTGTATATTCGCGCACTATTTGGGTTAAGTTATGAGCAAACATAATTTCCAACATCTCTTCGTCACTATCAATCTCGAGGTGTCCGGGTAAAAAAGCGTCCCAATTAATGTGAGGCAGATTAAAGTCTCCAGTAAGAATTAGCCTGGTGTTCCCATTTACATGGGCACAAAGAAAGTTATTCAATTCGTCAAGGTAGTCTGATGCTGTTGTGGTTGGTCTATACAGGACACCAAGAAGGTATACTGTGTTAAAAAGGCTAACTTTGCACCACACTGTTTCAGGTACATTGCTTTTTTGCCCCGCCGCGGTGGTCTAGTGGCTAAGGTACTCGGCTGCTGACCCGCAGGTCGCGGGTTCGATTCCCGGCTGCGGCGGCTGCATTTCCTATGGAGGCGGAAATGTTGTAGGCCCGTGTACTCAGATTTGGGTGCACGTTAAAGAACCCCAGGTGGTCAAAATTTCCGGAGCCCTCCACTACGGCATCTCTCATAATCAAATGGTGGTTTTGGGACGTTAAACCCCACAAATCAGGTACATTGCTTAGAACATGCGCGGCCACAACAGAGTTATTTACTACGATAGCGACCCCGCCTCCTCGCGAGTTTTTCTCAGATCTAAAGATTTTGTAGCCTTTTGGCACAATGCAGTTATCAGGGACACAACTGTGTAGCCACGTTTCAGTTACGGCCACCACATGAGTACTTCGTGATAGCAAAACGTATTCAGGTCCAGTTACTTTGTTAACGATGCTTCGGGCATTAAATAAAAGAAGCCGGAGCTATGTCTGTGGTGAAGAAAAGGGCGTTCCTAGCGTGTTAGATGACATGCTCTTGTTTCTTGTAGTGCTCCTTCCTGCACCGGCACCTTCAAGAGCATATCGCTGTTTCTGTTTATCTGCACGATTTTGATAAATTTCTTCTCGAGTGACATCCCAGCCATATATATATTACCGTTTACTTTAATCTTATCATGCACCAACTTAACCTGCGCACCTTTAGCCCTATCTGAACTGCACTTTTCCGTAGCTTGCTCCTTATTTCAACCGTGTCTCGGGCGTAGTTGTGGCTTATGGTTATATTGGTCCTTTTAAGTTTCTCGCAGTTTCTTAGAACACTTTCCTTCTCACGGTAATCATAAAACTTCATGAATATGGGCCTATCTGTCCCAGGTTTTTCCTTACCGAGTCGATAAATTCTTTCAATCGTTTGAATATCTATACCAAGGCTTTAGTTAAAGATCGCATCGACCACGATTTTCTTTTCTTCAAATCAACAGCTGAAGATCCCTTGCTTTAAGGAACACCAAAAACCAAAAGATTATTGCGTCGACTGTGGTTTTCATAATCTGCAAGTTTAGCAGCTTGTTCCTGCACGATATGCTCTAGGATTTCAATTCGTTTATTCAATTCCTATATTAGCGTAAGATAGCCACTTATTTTTTTAGTTTTATCATTCAATGCATTGATTTCTTCCTTTAGTGCGTCCATTTTACGGTTCGAAGCCCCTTGGTTGTCTAGAATAGATTGTAGCATTTGAGTATTAGTGGGCCCAGGGTTTTCCTCAACATCGCCCGACAGCAGGATTGAAATCGTTGTACAGCAATGACAAAGAATACTGAAACATCTGCCAGGGCATGGCACTAGTAACAAAAATTGATCGTCACTCTTATAACAAACAACATTCGTAAAGTAACCAACCTGCATAGGTGCAAGCAAAATCTTAAACATGTTGTTTGTCAGTTGCGTGCCGTGCCCTCTGAAGAATCTGCTGTTGTGCTGGTCTTTTAGTAGATACGCTGCTGATGACGTAATGCGCCGTGACTGCGTATTCGCCGGTAGACAAGTTTCAGTCTCGTCTCGCTGTCCGTACGGTACAACGATAGCAGTTCTGAGCCAGTGCGGCAATGTGAAGGCACAAAGACACACCATAACCTGCATAGGTGCAAGCAAAGTCTTAGGCATGTCGTTCGTCGGATGCGTGCCGTGCCCTCTAAAGAATCTGCTGCCGTGCTCGTCCTTTAGTATATCCTCCGCCGATGACGTAATGCACCGTGACTGCGTATTCGCCGGTAGATAAATCTCAGTCTCGTCTCGCTGTCCGTCCGTTAGAACGATAGCAGTTCCGAGGCAGTACGGCAATGTGAAGGCAGAAAGACACAGCATAACCTGCATAGGTGCAAGCAAAATCTTAGGCATCTTGTTCATCGAATGCGTGCCGTGCCCTCTCTATGCACCACCTATGTAGTCAAGCCCTGTATTTGCTTAACAGGGCTTGACTACATAGGTGCTTCAGTATGACTTTGGAGTGTGAAAATGTTCAGAGTCTGTAACAGCACACAGGGGTGTGAAAAGAAAGTGCAGATTTTGACACTTCCATATGATCTCGAACTATTCTCGGTGCCTTACACACTGAGCAATGTCTTGGTGAATTCTGCTTGACCTTGTTTCCCAGGAAGTGGCAAAGAAAACAAGCCCGTTGGTGTGGCCGCGACAAAAGGGTTTTTTCTGCGACTTCATGTTTCGAAAAGCCGAGATAATGCGCCATTCAACAGTAAAAAAACTGGGACAACTATGTCTACTCAGTGAATAATATACCATGCAAAAGGCTAACGCTAAATGCTGTACTGTAATACAGTGAAACCTCGTTAAACCGTACCTGCGTAAGCAGTAGTTTCGTTTTAAAAGTAGTGAAGTCAAATTCCCGACTCGGCGGCCATTGAACATAATGCATTTTGTATCCGCATAAGCCGTACCAGCTTATCGTGTATGTATCATCAATAACTAGTTTTTCCAATTTTTTTTGCGCACTCGCTGCGGCATGTCGTCCCCCACTGGGCGTCCCGACAGAACAGCAAGCCCCAGAAATCGAAACGCGCCTCGCTTGTTTGTGTTGATGATCATGGCGGTTGTGTTGGTGAGCGCCATCTCTTGGATTTTTCTGCAACAAGAAGCACTCGGCCGGCTAGGCTTCTGGTGTTGGGGCTTTGCACAAACACGATGGGGCTTTGCACAAACACGCAAACACGGTGTGCGCTTGCTTTGCTTTCTTTGTTCCTTTGGCGCCGTGCATAGGTGTTCTCTGGTTGATCCGTGCCGTACAGCTCTCGCGTCGGTTTTCACGTGTTGTGTATGTGTGCTTGCGCTGCTTCGTACCTGCGTCATGCCGAAGCTGGGACAAAAGTATCGAGTGCTGAAAATAGAGGAGAAATTGGATATAATTCGTGCTATTGAAAGTGGCACGAAAAAATCGGCGCTCGCACGCAAAAAGGACCTGCCGTTAACCAGGGTGTGTGGAATTTGGAATTCTAGAGAGAAGTTGCTCGGCTATGCTGCTGCAACTGCGAAAAGGTGCCGGCTACGCGATTCGGCGTTTTCAAATGTAGAGGACGCGCTGGAAAAGTGGATAAAAGCTGCACGGTCAAAAAATCTGCCTATCAGCGGACCCCTGCTCGTGGAGAAGGCCCTGGTTTTTGCCTTGCAGCTCAACCATGACAACTTCGTGTGCAGCAATGGCTGGCTGGCCAGATTTCGGGCGAGGTACGGCATTACCACGAGGACTGTTTCGGGAAAAGGTGCTGCTGTTGACGTGCTTGGCGCGGAGCAGTGGCAAAATGGTCAGCTGAAGAACATCTTGGACGACTACGAACCGGCTGACATCTTTAATATGGATGGATCGGTGCTATTTTTTAAGCTGCTACCAGACAAAACGCTCGCGTTCAAAGGCAAGACGTGCACCAGCGGCAAGCATGCAAAAGACAGAGTATCAGTAACGTTTTGCGTAAACATGACTGGAACCTACACAACTCCGCTCCACGTGATTGGAAAGTCGGCGAAGCCTAGATGTTTCAAAGGCGCCCGGTTGACATCAGGGGCCATCTATCGCAGCAACACCAAAGCATGGATGACGGCAAAACTCTTTGAGGAGTACGTGCGCCTCATCGATTGTCGTTTTGCGGCTAAGAACAGAAGAGTTATTATTTTAGACAACGCTTCGGCGCACGTCGCCCTGGACAACCTGACGGCTGTGAAGCCGGCGTTTCTACCACCAAACACAACAGCGATTGCCCAGCCCTTGGACCAAGGCATCATTCGAGCTGCAAAACAGCTCTACAAGAAGAATCTGTTAGGCAGGTTTGTTCTCGCCATTGAATGTGGCAAATTATTTTCCATCGACCTGATTGGCGCGATTCACCTGCTCGAATACTCGTGGCAGCAGGATGAAGCAACGACAGTTCAAAATTGCTTCAAGCGTGCTGGTTTCGGTGTGTGTGCGGGCGACGCAGATGACGCCAGTGACACCATATACCAGACTTCGGACATCGTAGACGAAGCTTGCGAAGCTTTGCTAGCTGAAGTGCTGAAGCGGCAGGGCGTAACGGAAGGCATTTCCTTCCCCGACTTCAGAGACGCAGACAGGGATGTGCAGACATCTCCGGACATGCACGACGAAGTCATTGTAACTGGTTGTCGAAGTGTCACCAAATGATAGTGATGAAGATGACATGGAAAGCGACAACACGGGCGGATCCAGGTGCGACAGTGGCCGAAGCTGCGCATTGCATCAGCGTCATGCGGGTATTTGCCGAGAAGAGGGGGCTGGCGGAAAAGCTGGCTCACAACATAAGTGAGTTTGTGGCCGCTGTCATAGCTGCTTGGCCGCCGCGTCGTCAAATGAAGATTACAGACTGTAACGCGAAGTTAATAAAAACTTCACGTTTTTTGTTCTTTCATAGCACTCCCTGAAGGTTATTTTTTTGACAGGTAAGTGAGCGACTTGGCGAAATTTCGGTTAAGCAGTACTACCGTTTAGTATGTACTTTTTTCGAGCTCCGGCCGACTACGGTTTAACGAGCTTTCACTGTATATGAAACAATATCAACAATGTCTATTCCATTCTGCTGTCATGTGGTAAGGTTTAGGGGAGTGGAACAGGGCGCTGCCTTAATATCCACCTGCGTGAGCACCATAGCTCTTCAAAAGATGCACCGTTCCCTAATTGGTCCACCCACTGAGCCGCCAACACTAGACCCCGTTATTTCGCCACATGACCACCGTTTTGAAACACATTGAGACATGCATAGCAGAAATAGCGGATGCTTTTGCTATCTACAAAAATTGTGATACGTGTGTTAGCGCACCGTCAATAGCACTAGTTGATCGAGAGCCGACGTATTTCGAAGAAACCTAATGATGCTACATATATTGTTCTTTGTCACGTGCATAGGTTGTGGGTGCGTGTTTTGTTCTGTTTTCTTCCAAATGCTTTTCTGTTTAGCTTGACTAAAGCAACCAGTTGAGAGCCCGCGCTCGTGCTGTTCAGTCTTCCTTTATGATTAGTCTCTGAGCTAAGCCACTATGTGTGTTGAAAATAAACATAATCTAGGCAGCTGGCAATGTGCCCAACTAAGCCCTTTTGCCCCCGCTAACCCGGCCAGTGGATCGCCGGTCGATGAGTTGCACCAGGCAAAGTCAATCGGTTATTAAGAAATAATTAAAACTGTGTCGGTTCCTTTCTGAAAAACTGGGAAAGCGAGGAAATATTCTTTGACAATGAACTGACAGGATGCGTGTTTTCAATGTGTAATGTTACGAGAACAAATAGTAGAAGGCGCCGGTAGCAACAAGCACACAACGTAGGCGCACATATTCGTGCAATTGAATCTTGAGTACATCAAACTATTGGGAACCGCGCATTTGGAGCTATCCAAAATGAATGAGTCAAATACGCATATATACAGCTTGGAAATGAACGTGCATTGCACCCGGCGTACTGTTGATCGCGATTAAGCCTGATGAAGATATAATTTTTAAAAAGTGATTGGCATTGTTCTGCAGCTGGTATAAGAGAGTCAGTGGCATTAGGCTCGATCGTGATAAAATGTGCCCGTATGACAGCGCTTCAGGTTTTAACTATCGAAAGGCTGAAATGGTATTACTTACGCCAGAGAAACACGAATGATCCATGGGTTGCGCCTTGGCGCGCTAGATCATGACCAGCCACAAAAATTGTCTTTTCGGATCTTTCGGAAATCTGAACACCCTATAGCCATTTCGCGAGTGGTTTGTGGAACATCACGGCAGCGAGACAGCTCAGTGAGCTGATCTCAGCTACGGTAAGTGCGTGCTCAATAATTAACTAGGAGCTGCTATTGAACATAAGCATTTTTACAGCCTTGCTTCAGTTTTTCTTTTCGCGAAGGCAACTCGTGGTGGCTACGACAGCTTACTCGGGTGCGGAAACACAAAAAGAATTACGGCGCTGTTCCATCTCACATGCTTGATTGTATATCGTGGTGGCTCTTCCGCATGTTTAGTCGTTTCTACAAAAGGGTCAGTCAACGGGCTTCGAAATGTGCATGAAAAGCTCGCGCATTTTTCCTGCGCGTGACCAACCTCCTTATATGTGCAGTGACGTACGTCAACTCGACGATCAGCGACGTTGACTTCATTACTCTTTGCTGAGACTTGGTTTAGACCAATCGACGAGCTGCGTGCTACGTCAAGTCGCCGATCACCGAGTTGACGTCACTGCGCGTATAAGGCGGTTGGTCACGCCAATGCGCGAGCTTTTTTGGCACGTTTCGGAGCCTGTTGACTGGCCCTTTAACTGCAGCTACCCATTTGACATCCACTGTGCGATTCTGACGAAACTTGTGAAAAGCGACCTGATCGCAACCGCAAGTGCATTTGAAGCCATATGCCACGCAGTGATTAGGCTTCCCTAGTCCATTTTGACCCCACACAAACACAAATAGTGAATATCGGATGACGGAAATCTTCTAAACAGGAGAACGGTGTAATATGGCAAAAAGTCTCTACGGACTGGCAGAACTGATGCTTCACTGGGAAGCAGATGGCAGCAAAAACAAGGCACAATACCGAATTAAACAAGCTGAGCTGACTGAGCGACGCGGGCGGCTTCGCAGCTTGATACTTACGGTGACCTCACCTCCCCACGTGTTTATCCTCCCCACGCTCCGCTTCTGCACGCAGTGCGCACCGGGAGGAGCCGTTTCCTCCGTCACAGTTTCCTCGTTTGTAGCGCCATTGTTCAATGAAAAATCCCGAAATAAAACAGTCATAGGCTAGTTGTAAGAGGTCACTCAGTCTGAATTTGCCATAAATTCGCGAATACAAAATTGCTTCAGTGTCCCTTTAAGAGTCTCCCTGCCCCCGCAGGTGCATTTCAGAACGCAGAACCCAGCATGCTTCTTTTTCTTTTTGTTCAGGTGAAAAATCCTTACGAGACCAGATGTTTAGCAAATGGTCGTGTTTGTTGTGCTTTAAGCCACATATGACGTATGGGAGACAAATTTAGTGATAACAAGGTTTTGTAGTAGCGAGAATTTTTGCATGGTTCCTGCACGCTGGGAAGACCGCGAATTCAGCTCCCAAACATCGTCTAGACAGGGACGTACATGATTTGGCCAGGAATATCATCAATGCTATCATTCAGTAAAACTTCATGAATCATTTGTCATCCACAGTATTGAAGTAGAAAGTCTAATCCTTTTGGGAGCGAAATATTCTATGGTGATAAAAGAGCTGTGAAACCGCTCTCAAAACAAACAGCTGTACTCTCACCGAAAGTGGCCTCACACACCTGCATGGTTTAGAACTACCTTATATAATGATCGCACTCGCGTTAATGATCGCACCCGTGAATTTCATTGTCTAAATGCGAATTTTTCTTTTCCCCACGTAATGATCGCACCCCGAACTTGTCGCATCGATATGTCATGGGCCAAGTCTAGCCGACGACATCACCTTTATTATCTGTCGAATGAAACTCGCCAACTGCACGCACCAAACATATTCTTACAGTACACTATCTGCTCAGCCCTGAGCACGATCCCTTTTTTGCTTAGATATATCGATAGAACTTGAGCAGTCTTTTGCAAGCAAGCACTCCTGAAATCAATTGGTGGTACATGATGTGAGTCTGTTCAAATGCTGGATAAATAAAGGTCACATATATTACACACTTGTTATTGTGTTTACTTGGTGGTCAAACTAATGTGGTATATTTGTATTTCGCAAAGGCATTTGATAAAGTGTCGCACTCGAAGCTCCTGTTTAAAATTGACAAAACGTTTCAACATATTCACTTGACAAAATGGTTTTCATCCTATCTCAGCTGCCGTCAGCAGTTTGTTCAAATAAAAAATAGTCTAGAGCAGTTGCAGTTAATTCCGGAGTTCCCCAGGGGAGCGTGCTGGGTCCCCTTTTATTTTTGTTATATATAAATGACCTACCAAAACGGGTTACGGTCCCGATAAGGTTGTTTGCCGACGACTGTGTTGTTTATAGCAGAATCGAGACTGAACATGACCAAGTTAATCTAAACAACAATCTTCAAAGAATACAGGATTGGTGCGAAGAATGGCAAATGAGTTTGAACACAGAAAAAACTGTTTTTACGACTATAACTAGAAAGAAAGCACCTCTAGATGGAACACTCATATTGATAATGTATGCTCCAGGGCAACCAAGGCACTGTATAGCCTTAGACGTAACCTTTATACCGCCCCATCTGATATAAAGTGTCTTGCTTACAAAACCCTTGTCAGACCTATTATCGAATATTCTAAAATTGTCTGGGACCCTATTCACAAATACAAACTGCAATAAAATAGCAAAAATACAGCGACTTGGTGCGAGATTTATTTTTAATGAATATCGCCGACATCGTTCACCTACTGAACTTTGTAAAAAAGCTGGACTAGATAGTCCTGAACTTAGGACGAGGATTGAGCGTCTGAAATTCCTCTTCCAGTTAATTCATAATCATTTTAAACTAAACTGTTTAGATTGCTTCCAGGCCAACACACAAGAACACTCCAGACATCGCCATAATATGTACATACCAACCCTAGTCCCACGTAACGATTGCTTTAAATTCAGTTACTTTCCACGTGCTATTGAAGATTGTAATATGCTGCCAGAGTCTATAATTGGTTGTTCCTCGCTTACATCATTTGAACAAAATCTAAAACGTTTATTTCCTGAATAACAGTGACGTGCGTGTGTACTTTTTGTTGGTTGCATGAGACTGCAGTAGTTGTCTTTCAAATCTTCAGCGCGGTGCAAAAGTGCCGCCTCAAATGCGTCATGTGCTGTTCTGCGCGTATGTATTGCATCGCATGTGTGTTCCATTTCTTGTTATGTATAACTTCGAGTTGCTGCTCACAATAATACCGAGAAATTATCTCGAGACCTGTACGGTACTTCTTTTTCGCAAATAATTGTTTGTACTTCCACCCTGTAACGACCCACTTCTGGGCTAACAGTATAAATAAATGAATGAAATGAAAATGAAACTTTTTCAGTATATTTGTGCTTGAAAGCTGATGTTTTTTTCTTCCAGCTACTTTTAGAGGTTAGGATTTGAAATACGTATCATCTTGCAGTGTGGCTGTGGATAAGTCAAGATCATGTATGTTTGAACTACCTGTTCAATTTCCTAAATTTTTTTCGTGACCCTAGTGCACAGAATTTAACTTTGTAGTGGTAGACACTATAGTTACGACAACCTAATTTAAACAGAAATATATGGGCTCAAATAAATAGGGCCCAAACAAATGACATTGTAGCCTCACAGGAGACAAGACTTCTTGTCGAAACATTCGCTCTGACACCTTATGTTAACATATTTTACATATTTTCAAGCTTCCATCTTTTAAGGGTTAGTTTAGTTCACCTGCACCAATCGGAACTAGTTCACAGCTGCGCACGAGAAGTTCAAACTTGTGCAGCACGAGTTCAGCAGTCTGCCTCACAAGCGAATGACAAGGTGCCGACAAGGTGGAATCCTTATTTTCGTTCGCTTAATTTAATGAGGTGCAAACATCTTGGCAAAACACGCCCCATTTGTAGAGGTGGGTACAGTACCTACGTCTAATGCTATGTTGTTTGTTAAACTGTGCGTGTGGCTGCAGCAAACCAACGCCGTCAGAGCAGAAGGTACAGGAAAGTCATGAATTAGTCTTGGTGCTGTACCTCTCCTGCGCTTTTTGAAATGGAGGGCACGATTTAGAAGATGCTATTGCTGCGCCACTGAAACGAATGGCGAGGTGCTTTGTAAAATGGATCATGTGGTGCAAGCGAATCAAACAAAAAAATTGTAGGGCGGAAGTAGGGCGCCTTGAATGATTTTTTCGCCCCCTACAGGTGATCACTTGAACTTGAGAGTTTCCGGGGCCTGACGCGCCTATTTGTTTCTGTGATCTGAAAGCAGGCATCACAACGCTAATGCCGTAAATTTACTGATTTAAAAGAACGCATTCCTTATTTAGATGGAAGAAACTGTTCTGACGCATGTGACGTACTAAAAACCTCCATAACTGGCGAAAAGAAGAAAAAAAATGTGGTCGCTTCGCTCCGTCAGTCGCCATGTTTGTTTTGACATCTCACACTGTTACCGCGGCGGCCGCCTGTTGGTCGACTTGTGTTCATCCCGCAGCAATGTTTTTTTTTCCCGAGACCACGTTTTTTTGTGTTTGTGTGTGTTCTTTGTGATCGTCTGTTGAAGCGCCGTTTTCCCATGGGGCGGTATGCGAGATTTACTGCCTCGTTCAAGCTGAAGGCGCTTGACTACGCGCTAGAGCACGGCAACCGCACTACCGGCAGACATTTCGGCATTGACGAAACCTGGATCCGATACTGGAAAAAACAGCGCGACAAGCTCACGGCTACAAACCGCACGTGACGGGCTTTCCGCGGCCCCAAATCTGGCACGTTCCCTAACATTGAAAAGGCTGTCCTCGAATACGTGAAGGAGATGCGCAAGGACGGTTGTGCAGTGACGTTAGACATGATACGGATGCAGGCGCGCACAGTTTCTCGGAGGCTGGGAATAGCCACAAAGGACTTCCGCGCCAGTTACGGCTAGACGACACGCTTCATGCGGCGGAATGGGCTGCCGCTGAGGCTGCGGACGTCGTTGTTCTAGCGGCTTCCGTCCGCATATGAAAACAAGGTGATCGATTTCCACGGGTTCGTCAAGAGAATACGCCAGAAGAACGGCTTCCTGCTGTCACAGATAGGCAACGCCGACCAAACGCCGTTGACGTTCAACATGCCTCAAAGCACAACTGTGAACGAGAAAGGTGCTCGAAGCGTCCTCGTGAAAACGTGTGGTGCGGAGAAGCAGCAATGCACCAAGATGCTCGCAGTGACGGCAGATGGGCGGAAGCTGCCGCTGTATGTTATTCTGAAACGTGAAACTGTTCCGAAGGGAAACATTTCCCGTGGCATCCACATCCGCCATGACGGCAGACCTCATGGTCGATTGGATCAAGACGGTTTTAGGGCGAAGAGCAGGAGCGCTTCTGCTTCCTTTACTTCTTGTGCTGGACAGCTTTTGAGGCCATCTCGTTGACATTGTCCGTACCGAGCTGAAGGAGCGGCGCACGAAAATCGCTGTGATCCCTGGGGGGTCTAACTTCGCTGCTACAGCCTCTGGACGTGTCACTGAACAAACCGTTCAAGGACAACGTCCGAAAGCTGTACGCAGAGTGGATGGCGGCGAGCGACCACGATTTCATGCCAAGTGGCAAAATTAGGAGACCGTCCGCGGAAGTCCTCTGCTTATGGATTCTCGAAGCGTGGAGTACCATTTCGGACGATGTGGTCGTCAAGAGCTTCAAAAAGACCTGGCATTTCCAACGCGCTCGACGGAACAGAAGATGAACGTCTGTGGGACAGTGAAGACACTGCCGGTTCCGGTAAGGAATCGTGCAGCGACAACACCGACGCCAGTGACGCTTCAGAGTGTGAATAAACGTTAGGGGGTCAGTGGTAAAAAATAAAAGGGCAGTGTGCCATTCATGTAGCTCCTGCGTAATGCGTGCCCTTTATTACAAAAGTAAGCCTTAATTTACATTTATTTTTGGTTATGTTGATGATAGCTATCGTGAGAACTCTGATTAGCAAATTTTTTGCGTTTTCAGTGCTCCGAATATTTTTTCAGGGAAAATTTACTCCTCGTAATGATCGCATCCGGAAGTTGGAGTCAATTTTTTTTTAAAGTGCGATCATTATGCGAGTATATACGGTATCACGTGTTGTCCAATATATGAGGTGTACGCATGACTCGTGAGCTCATGGTGTATACAGCTAAGCATACGTTATTACATCTATTCGCAATTTCCCTGTCATCGTCATTCTCTTTCTGCTGTGTAGAGAATACAACCCTTCAGTACGCTTGGCACACATGCTCATTGGCTTTCTAGACCTTACACGTGCGAGTCAACTTCCGGAGACAGGACTGAAACCAGAGCATTTGACATTGAAGTATGACCGGCATTAGCAAAGCTACAGCCAGAGCCACAGTCAGAACCACAGCACAATCAATAGCGATTGGTTCCCATCGCCTTGCCCGACAAAGACCAAGACGTTGCCCGACAAGAGCTTCCTTTAATGCTACGACCACTTCGAAATAGCGCATTTACACTTTTAAATATGCCAAACACACCTATGAGCTCGACTTCCCCAAAACTGTTGGAGGTTTCAATTCCATGTTTTTTTCACTTATCGCCTCGGCGTACCCACGACCCTCTCAATGGTCACGATTTTATAGTCACATGCAATGAGAAAAAAAGCAACGAGAAAAAAAAATATGCCGACGAGCTGCGTCGCGGTTGGATGAGCTGAAAGGCATAATAAAGGCCGCATAAGTTTTTATCGCTTTCCACTTGACAAGGACCGTCGACAGAAATGGGCTGCAGCCGTAAAACGGGCGAACTGGTCGCCGACGCGGGCTCATCGGTTGTGTGCCAAACATTTCGTCACAGGTAAGATTTTATGTTACTTAGTGGTTGGCGCGCTCTGCTTTCTGTGACATTTTAGGCTCATCACTGTTATGCCCTATTCCATATTTCTTCTTATAACCGTTTTGTAGAGCAGCCACATGGCACATGTATGGAGAGCTTAACACGCGATCCTATGCGCATATTCATCACATTCACCAATGTTTATCTGACTGAAACGTGTTAGATGCTTCGAAACAATTTCTATGTGCCCGTGTGAACTAATGACATGGTACCTTCATTCTCACTGCCTCAAAGGGAATGACAATTTCGGCTATGCTTTTCCGAATTGCTTGCGCTTGTTGTGACATACCAAACAGAAAGACATTTCATCATGCTGCTCCTACTTCGATGTCAAGACTTCGAGGCTTCGATGGGCAGCTTGTTCATGAATGGACAAGTTGCACGCTGTATCATCTCTCCGGGCTGCATGCTTTCGCTGTCACTAGCACGCACACGCGTTAACGGAGAGCTGCGGTTACGTAAGCCTTGCAGGCATGCATAAAAACTTCATCCGCGGTGCTATAATACTTTTGTGCAGCCGTGTTTACAATAGTCCTCAAGACCGATTTTTCCAATTGCTTGAATAACGACGCGGCGCATTACTTTGTGTGCAGCGAATTACCATAACGATTGGAAACTCGTTTATGACTTCATATATTTACTCTGCGCCGTTTCTCGCTGTACTTAAGAACAACTTGCTGAACTAGGTAGCTTATCTTTGTATTAAAATAAAACGCACAGGTTGGTCAAGATCAGCCATTTTTTTTTTTAGAAAGATTGGCCCATAGTGCTTTTTGTATATGTTTAAGGAATAAAGATGTTCCTGACCTACTACGTTGAGTATGTGCACTTCTCAATTTTCCTCATCTATCCACTTACTCCTTGTAAAGTTCAGTGCCAGTTAGCATATGAACTGTGCTTTTTGCCGGCACATTTTTTCCGCTTCTTTGATATTCCTTTCCTCAACCCTCCTACCGAATCTAAAATTTTACACTTCTCTACCTGGCGATTTTCTGTCACCTCTATTTAGTTCCTCATACCCTTATTTGTCTATTGATGTCACCTCTATTTAGTTCCTCATACCCTTATTTGTCTAATGATATCTAATAATAGTAATACATGCATGCTTTTATTAGCATTACATGCAATCATATCTTGTTCGGTGTTGTAGTGGCAATACCAACAGACAAAATGAATGAACTCTGTAGCCCCATCATGCTACTTTTGTTCGGGTTATGTGCATGAACATATTCAGTAACATTCATTCAACATGGCAGTCGCAGTCATAAGCAACACATTGAGTACAACTGTATTAATCTTCATTTCGTAACAATGTTCATGCAGGCAAACCTTCAGATAACCCACATCATCCCAATTATGTGCCAAGCTTGTTTGCGCACAAAAAAAAGACAGAAAGGGAGTGGTACATAGCCGTCTCCAACGTGCAGCATCAAGATCCCTTGCTAGAGAGGTTCATGGAGAGTTTGAACCATGGGGAACTCGTGAGTCATTTACAAGCTTCTTCACGTTGAAATTTACAATTTTAGGCATTCAATACTGAGGTGTGGGCATGCATTAATTTTGATGATCTCGTCAGCATCTTTTGCAGAAGCACCTGATCCAGACTACAATTGTGGTCATGACAGTTCACATATAAGTGACACCTTTTGTGGTAAGAAGCTTGATGTTTAGTCGAAGTCATCGTAGTTGCTCACAGTGTCTGAAGTGATCTAGCTCAGACATTAGCTAGATGGTACAAGACAAAGGGACGCACACAGGCACTATGTCTGCGCCACTTTATCTTGCCCAGTCTAGGAAAAATCTCTGCTAAATAACTTCAGACATGTTGTACCAAGGACAAAAGTCAGCCCTTGGTTACAGTGGCACATCTAATATTTCTCTGTTCCCTTCAGACTCCACGGCAGAGCCTTTGCAAGTTTCTGATAGTGATCCAGAATCTCAACAAGAAAGTAAAAAGAATCAAAGGTTATACATTTCGTTAAGCATAAACATTTTACAGCATCGCTACAAACATGGCAAATGGAGCTGGACACAGATGTCGCCACGGGAAAAAACGAGTCAACACTTGTAGCAGTACCTTGCTACATTTGCAGTAAGTATACATAGCTACATGTATTGTGGTAATCTTTCTTTTTTCTGAAATTATAACTGTGCTCGCCACATGCTTGTTTCAGAGTCAAAGTATCAAGATCTGGAGAAGAAAGTAAAAAATCTGCAGAACAGAAATGAAAGTTTGGTGCAGGACAATGACATTTTGAGACAGTACCTGCAAGACAGTGAAGAAGAAGCTCAAACAGCAGAAAAGAAAGCCAAGAAAGCACTCTTCTCAGCAGAGTGCATCACAGAGCAGTGTGTCAGCATTTACACGAGGCTAAAAACCGTCGCACTTTTTTTATCTGTTGTTTCATTATTTGACAACTCAAAATTGTATGTCTCTGATAAGTGTACTATAGCTGATGTGCTTATTGTGCTGATGAAATTGAGGCTCTCACTTTTGAACCCAGACCTTAGTCACAGGTTTGGCTTGTCTGCACCTGTGGTAGGCAGAATAATGTCACGAAACATGCGAGCACTCACATCAAAGTTGCAGAGTTTTATTATTTGGCCTTCACGAGAAGATGAAAGCAGAACGGTGCCGATGACAGTAAAGAGAAAATACCAGAAATGCATTGCCATCATTGACTGCACAGAAATACGTATTGAAAGGCCATTTCGCTTTCCATCAAGGCCAAGGACCTACTCAAATTATAAAAGCTCAAACACCATTACATTTTGAGTCAGCATTACACCTTGTGGAGCAATCAGCTTTATGTCTAAATGCTGGGGCGGGCAAGGATCAGACAAAAAAAATTATCTTAAAATCTGATTTTTTTAAAAAGCTTCAAGATGGTGATACAGTCATGGGCGACAGAGGATTTTTGATTAAAAAAGAAGTGGCTCATTGGGTAGCAGAGCTTGTTGTGCCAGCTCTAACAAGAGGGAAGAGACAACTCTCAGCAAAAGAGGTGGAGGATACACGCAACATATCGAGAATATGCATTCATGTGTAGCGCACTATTGGCCGCATGAAGACATTTCATATCCTTCGAAATAGAATACCTATCAGTTTGCTGCGTTATGCCACAAACATAGCGTTGGTAACGAGACGGACGCTGTTCCTGCCAACGTGGTCATCGGGCGACGCATCACTGCAAGGTGAGGCCTGCTTCGTGCTTTCTCGGGGCCCCCATAATTTTCTTTTACCGAATGCCCTTGCATTCAGGCACACGGTGGAAGATGGTGGACTCAGATCGAGATGTGATAGAAGGTGGCAGTGTCGATGAATCGGATCGCAACCGCGAGTTGCAGCTCGAGAGAAGCGTTAAAGCTCAAGCTTGAGCTAGAGAAAATGAGGTCATCGCGTGGCTTGTCAGAGGAGCCGAGAAACCAGAAGCAGCATTCTAGTATCACACGGTACGCGAAAGAGCTGAAAGCAGTTTTGGCACACATGCCCACTAATGAGATGATGATTCCAGCGTGGTTCAAACATGCGGACGCTCTTTTTGCGACATTGGGCATGACCGAAGAAATTCAGGGCACGATTCTGTTGCCATTCCTAACTGACAATATGCGTACGTTCGTTGCCAATCGGGCAGAAGCTGTGGTAATGCCGTATTCAGATTTAAAGTCGAGGGTGCTAAAGGAGCTGAGGATGACTCTGACCGAATACCGACAAATGTTTCTGGAAATCAAACGAGGGGCAGATGAATCGTGGAGCCAAGTGACGGCGCGCCTGGAGACCGTGTTCACTTACTACGTTACAAGTAGAAAAGCGGAGACATTCGAAGGTCTTCAGGAGTTGCTGATAGCTGACAGGCTAAAACAGTTAATGCCAGATGACCTCCGCTCACTGGTAACTCAGCAGGAAGTAATGGATTGGTTGAGGCCCAGGGATATTGCGGAAGTAGCCGCCAATTTGGAAAAAGACTCGGCAGCGGCAGGCAGGGCAGCTACCACAATGCAGGGCCAGGAAATTTTAATTATAGATCGCCAGCCAAACCACCGGCTAGTTCTAACTTCAGCCCTAATTCAGCAGTGTTTTCGATGCGGTAGACAGGGTCACTTTCAGGGATATTACAAGCTCTCACCTGAGACTGCTGCTAATGCAGCCGAAATTTAATGCGTAGCTTCCCATAATGAGCGACCACTTGAAAGCCGAGTTGCACTGTCACGACATTCCCCCATTGTGCAAAACTCGCTGATGAGGGATCCGCAGATTGAGATTCTCGTGGGAAGCAAGTCCTCTTTTGCACGCGTTGACACAGGTGTGGATGTAACAGTGGTACGAGAGAATGAAGTGTCCACTGAAGTTTTGGACCAGAGGAGAGGCACAATAAGGTTTACAGACGCTTTTGGTCATGGTGTTACTGCACGTCTGCTGTACGTACCTCTAGCTCTTTCAACCTCGTCGGGAAGCCGTGCTCAGCCTGTGAAATTGCGATGCGCAGTGACCGATCAGTTGAATACAAGTGTGTCGGTATTGCTCAGTCCCGCTGATTATGAGTGTCTTCGTCATCACTGGCAAAAGCCACTGCGTGATCTAAATGAGGGTAATAAGAGAGATATCAGCTGTTCAAGACAGTGCACTACACCGGAGCAGTATTCACCAATTAGGGAGCCAGAGCATGTGCCTCGAGGTTCTAGCCTTAGCTCTAACGCTGTGCAGCGCACAGTCGAGAAACAGGACGGCCGAGCAAGAGAGCCGCAAACGACTAATTTCGCATCACTTGTACAGCAGGCGCAGTTGAGAAGTTGCTGTGAATGTATTAATGTAGACAGCGCATGGCTTAGTCCGTTCGATGGGAATGCTCTCGATGGAGAGAAGGAATGTGAGGAGCCACTAGCCGATGTGCGGCGTCAGGTGAAAAAGGGGACGCACGTCAGGGTAACTGATAGGGCGCA
This sequence comes from Rhipicephalus microplus, assembly GCF_043290135.1. Lineage (NCBI taxonomy): Eukaryota > Metazoa > Arthropoda > Arachnida > Ixodida > Ixodidae > Rhipicephalus > Rhipicephalus microplus. Next base: position 220,541,288 of record NC_134702.1, read on the forward strand.
GTTGGACTGGAAGCAGTCACAGCAGTCAGTAGGGCCAGAGTCGCGCCCACAAGAAGTGTCAGAGCACGACAGCTCTTGCCGTCGTAAATTCCCAGAAAATAAAATGAGAAAGTGCTTTAAAAAGCGGCTAGTGTTGGAGTTGAGCGGTGGAATGAAAGGGTTCTACGTCTGGTGTATTCCCTGTTCGAAAAGAAAATTCGTCAGGTTAGGACCATCGCGTGTGCGACTCAAAGGTGAAGTTGAAACGTCACCTGCCATGGAGAGAAGGTATTTTTGTACCAAGTTTTGCATTTTTTTTATTGTTTAGGTATGGCATGTTACCGAAGAGTGGTGACATTTTGAAAGGCTTTCAGTGAAAAGTCAGTTATTTGTCGGTAACGGTGGTTCAAGAGCGTCGAACACGCTGCCGTGAAACGTAGAGGCACAGGTAGTCTGAGTTAGAGGGCTTGACGTTGTTTTCTGAGTTAACAGCAACCAACCCCAGCAAAGCTTTTGTTTCGCCATGGACACATCGGAAAGGGCAATTAAAGGTTGCCTCACTCAAACGATAGGTGAATGTGAACCATCAATCGCATTTTTCAGTGAGAAGCTGAACCAATCGCAACAGGAGGCGTCCAAAATACAATGAGAGGCGAATGTAAAAAAAAATTGTTCGTAATTAGGGCGCTCTGAAAGAGACTGTTGATGCTCTATCGCATCTTGAACGATCATTTGATTCAGTGATCGTAACTGTTTAGTGGAAATAGGATGTTTTGTCTGTTTCATATGGTTGAGTTTTTGTTGTTGTTGTTGTTTATATGTAGCCACTGAATCATTCAATTCATTCTATGAATTGAATGACTGTACAGTAGTTTGCATCGCACGTTTAGGTGTTATGTGTAATGTTAAAGTAAGTTGAACAGACTAATAGTTCCGGCATGATGTGAAAATGTCTTATTTGTTATACTAGACATTTTTTTGTTGTGTTGTTATCGAGATACGTGCTTGCCTCTAAGTGGTAGAACTGCTTTTAGGGGTAGTAGATGTATTGTGTAGGAAAACATTTGTAGATAAGATAAGGTAGCATTTGTGAATTTCATTATAAGTTTTTTTTTCTTGGTGCAATTCATCGGGACTAAGATATAACTATAGCGCTGGGTCCATCACTTTCTTTGAGTGTGTTATGCGGGGCCTGGATGGCGCATAAAGTGTTGGGACAATGTCCGTGTGGTGTGGTGAAATTAAGACAAAAGTCGCAGGACTATGCACGATGCGTGTTCCCTGTTTCAAGCTAATGCAAACTGAGTCGCGCTATGGACTTCATTCTGAGTGCGTTCGTCATTGTGCATTACGAGAGAGTTTGCTTTCGGAGGACCGTTGGCGCAATATGTATATATGTAACTGCGTCTATTTTGCAGTAGATCACTAAAGTTCTCCTGTTGAGTTTAAAATGACAATCGGTTTACGCATGTGTGCGCACCGAGAGTGAGTTTATTTTGTGTGATTTTTTTTTGTATCGCGTTACTGGACATCGAGTACCCAGTAACACTCTTGAGGGGGGAGGAGTCAGTATGGGGCAACAATCACGGGCGTGTTCTGTGTAGGGCAATTAATGCGGCTGATGCAGACCGCAAAGCTAGCTCTCGACTCATCAACTAACTAAGCTGATCGGTTCCACAAAGGCGAATGCAGGAGACCCGAGCACGGGAAAGAAAGGAGACTCCTTCGTTTACAGGGTTCACGAGCAAAGCCATCAAGGTCGACCCCGTTCGGGACTAGAAGAGGAAGGCTTACTCGGAAGAACGCCTAGCAAGAAGCAGGCCAGGTGCCGCCATCTGAGTTTAATTAATGAATATTGGAACGGCGTATAAACTACACTTTTTTTTAAATGCGTGAGTAGATGTGAGCGTAAACGGGAATCCAGGTAAGATTGATAGTAATGCTAAATATTACTAGATAGGGGCTGTGCCACGTCATGCGGCAATTTACTGGTAATCAGCTCACTGCTGAGCTTGCCTGCGGGATTAATAGCCAAGCTCTGGCCGTGCTCTGGTCATGCTCGTGCATAGCAGACGAGGCAGACTGTTCTCCTAGCCAACATAGAAGTATAGCACTACAAGACCTCCGCATGTAGCAGGTTGAATATGTCACCCTGAGATCCTGCTGAGTGTCAAACTTTGTTAAGCAGAACTTGCCTTGGCGTCACCGTTGGAGCCACTTGCCATGTAGGCACTTGCCTTGGCGTCATCGTTACGTGCAGAGAATGCATCGACTGTTTTGATTGCCGTTGCGGCGGCTCCCAGAAACGCACCTTGGAAGCGAGGCTGGCCACCAAAAGATCGCGTGCCACCCGATGCACTCAACTGCCCACGCTTGACATGTCGTGCTGAAGCTGCAAATCAAATGATGGTAGGTAGGAATATCACATATAAATGAACACGTTGCAAACAGTTGTCAAACCTGTGGCCAAGGACTAATTAGATATCTTACAGACAAGCCTGAACAAATCCTCATGAAAAGTAAGCGAAACAGTAAAGTCTAACTCCCATAAGCCCCCACCAACGCGTCCAGCATGCACCGTTTTATACTCTAAACTAATTCAAATAAGACAACACAATGAAGTGATGGTTAATCAAGTAAGTGTTTATTGGAATAAAATGAGAATAATTTTCATTTTGTCGTAGTTTGGTTCCAGCCCACATAATCACATGTTTTTGACGGTAAACTTTAGTGAATATGGACCCAACAAAGTGATGTCATCCAGAATTAAGGTGAAGTGAAAGCGCGGAGCTGCTGCGAGTATGAAGCTTGTTAGGGTAAAATAAGCATGGTGAGCTCAATTTGGGCGGTATTTATTTCTATAGGATCAGTTTAAAGCAGTGTTGTTTGATATATCCGTTACCACAAATAGGAAAATCAACAGGTTACTCCTTACTCCAAGAAAAAACGAAGCGCGTTACCACCCTACGTAACCAACAAAAAAGGTAACGCGTTAACCTTTACCCAAAAATGTAACGGACGTTACCTCTATTGTTATTACACAATCATGAAATTCAAACAATGTTTCTTCGTTACAGGAACTCACAAAACGTCTAACGCAAAACAAGGATTATGTTTGATATCCTCATTTAACAAGTATTCTCTGTACAAATGAGCCGGACATAAGCAATGATATGGTGGCTTAAAGTTCCTTTTAAGATTACTTGTTATGGCTTGCGACTCTGCGACACATGGTGAAGCCATTTTTTTGCATGCGGCATTATACATAATATGAGATTCAATGATATATGCAAACCACATAGAAAATATCACTGAATCGAGAGGAAATTAGCAGTAATCAGCCTTTTCAGGGCCCGAAAAGCAGCTTCAGTGGAGATTGTCAAAATCAAAAGTGGTGGTCTGCCGCACGCCCGTATAGCCAATCGCGGAGGCCTGCACTGGCGTTTTTTATTTTATTTTACATTAACACGTTTGTAACACCACATGGCCTTTGGTCCACTCTTGCCTTACTCCTGTTGTGTCGTTTAGGCCACCAAAATTTATGGCGCTTACCTTAGTGACGCTAGCGTGCATGCACACAACCTACACAGCAAAGGCTTATTCTGACAGTGCGTTCAACAATGCTTTATGGTTTACTCACAGAAAATTAATTTTCCAATACAATTGCCAAACATATAAAGACAAAATTTGCGAGCGTATGTGATGGTGTTACGAATTATGCAGCCTCGCTAGCTTAGAAGTTCAATAACTAAAAACGTGCATGCAATTGTGGAGAAAGAAACGCAAAACTTGTTTTAAAAACAAAGTTGATAGTTCTTATCGACTTTGTAGCAACTGTTCTGTAGCAAGTATAACAAAATCTCCCACGTTCATACATGTTTCAAAAATAGATTTTTCGATCTACAAGTTTCAAACAATGTACCTTCACTCTTTGTTCTGCATACAATTCGTACGCAAGATATCCTCTTTTAGCTGTAATACTTGTGCATTACTTTGTTAGGAACATTCAAGATCCAATGGCGATGAAGTTGGTCCCACGGTGTTCAATGTGTACAAATAATTCTTCTGTCGTAAATTACTCATATAAAAAAAAGGGTTCCTTTTCAGCCTATTATACCACAACCCCTGTTTATGAATTTTTCTTCGCAAGCTTCCATCTTCCTCTTCCTACCACTTTTATGCATAAAATATTAAACACACAATCAAATCTAAAATGTACGATTTTGAATTCATGTCCATTTCTCCCAGAATGACCCGACGGCGAAAGTGGTGTGGAAATTTATTTTCATCATAATGTACATAGCGTTTCATGACTGCTTTCTTTCCCGAACACCACTTCAGCTTAAAAAGATGCTCCACCCACTCAAAAAAAAAAATACGAACTCTGCCTAAGCTACTGGTTTGCGATCACCACAGTTAGGAGCTCAAGGGTGGTTATGCCTGCCGTGTAGCTGCCTCTAGCTGTTGTTAGCCGTAGTGTAATACAAGCAACAAAGCGCTCACGAGGCGATCGCAGCCCTTGAGGGCAACAGCAAAAGGCGCAAGCTGTAGTTGGTTGATCAAAACTCGCAAAACAGCAACCAAAAATAAAAGAAAATGTGAAAGGAGGAGGACGTTGGCTCCTTCGTGCCTGCTCTCCGAGCCGGCGGGTACACGCAGAAAGCATGAGAGAGAGAAAGAGAAACAGAAAAAAAAGCAGTTTCGCAAGTTAGAGATAGTGCAGTCCGAGCCCTCTCCCTCTTACCTTTTTTTCGAGCAATTCGGGTATTGGCGGAGGCGTGGTGCCGCGCAGAGGTCACCCGGCGCTGCGAATTCCATAGCGCACCTTCCAAATTGCGCACGGAGTCGCGGAGATCGCAGGGGGGGGGGGGGGAGGGGGGTAGGCGAGTGCCGAAACGCACCTTTCAGGTCGCGCGGCGTTCGCTATATCCGAAGGTGTGTAACAATGCCGATCAATATAAACGTGTGAATTTCTATACCTCTACAAAGGAATTTAAAGGGGATAACTTGAGAGTCTGATATATTTGAAAATTCGATATATGTGGGTTCGATATAACCGTGCTCAACTATACAAACAAAGCTGATTTCTGTGGCACACCCACACTGTTGGGATGTTTCCACTAGTATTCGACCATCATGCCATCTAGAAAGATAACCAAAAGGTAAAGAAAAGCCGACAAAACTAGAAAAAAAAGTCGAGTGAACGGATACTGTCATACACAGTCGTTTGTAATGAATTCAGTGGTTTAACGTCCCTGGGCCACAATATCATTATGAGAAACACCGTAGTGGAGGGCTCCGTAAATTTTGAACACCTGTGGTTCTTTAGCGTGCGCCTAAATCTAAACATTCGGGCCTGTAGCATTTTGCTTCCATGGAGATGTGACCGCCATAGCCACGATTCGATACCGGGTCTTCCGAATCAGCAACGAGCCCCAAAACAACTAGCCATCGAGGCGGGTGTCACTTATAGAGAGACAACATGTAAATTAATTGCAGGTGTAATGAAAGAAGCAACAGATAAATATGAATGAAAGTGGCTTGATTTGGTGGTTATACATGCGACGTCACACCCGTGACGTTAAGCACAATTGAATTGTAGAGAGGCACTGACTGGACTGGTCTTCATGCGTCTACATCTCTTTCATGGCGGCTCAATTTTAGAACACCACTGCTGTCTTCGAGGTGCATGGGTGAGGTTTGGCAATGCGAAAGAAAACTAAGAGTGGCAACTTAAATGGGAAGAACCAAGCTGCACCTATTTTTCATGATCATACAGAAAATCAGGCTCACGGCATGCCTCGCCGTCTATTGACGAACCATTAAGGACGGGTACAACCGTCATGTGGCAAGCATCAAAGCTTGCGCCGGAAGCCACGACACATGCAGGCGCGTCCACGTGATGTCTGAGCTCTTTCGCACTCAGCGAGGCCTCAGCGGATTTTAACAATGGCGCTGCGCCAATGAGTCGTCTACGACAATGGACACACCCTCCACCACACAGACACAAAATCTTAAAAAAAAACCAAAAAGTCATGCAGAAACTCGTCCGTGAATATGCGAGGATAACTGAGACTGAATGAAGACTACGTAGCTCATTGGGTAACAAACATAAGCCGACATTATATTCACAGCTAAGCAAACATTTACTAAGATTGAGGTCAAATGATTATCAATATGAGCAATCATTTGGCCATCAATACCGTAAGGCAACATTTAGCAAATGGTAGTCAACATGAACCGAAATTATACCAGTCATTTATTCAACACCATAGCAACCACTTAACCACACTTTTTTTCTTGGCTATTTATATTACGGCACTGTGCTACTTTACTTGCACTTAGATGGCATCCACCTGAACTGGTGATAAATTAACCAACGTCAACCAGTGCCAGTCTGTGCTGGCTGTTTGCAAGTATCTGTAAAATTGCTGAGGACGAACCGCTTGCATTGCATGATTCTCAAATCTAGGCTATGCACTCGCATGAAACAAGCTAGTAAGGCAGGAAGGTAACAAAGCAAGCAGAAGATGGTGTCTAATGAAGTAAAAAATGGCAAAAGACAGCACAGGGGGCTTGACCCTCAGAGTGCAGCGCCACTGCTGCTCCTTGTGGAGTGGATGTGGTCAGGAAACAGAGGCTGAACATCAATTATAGTGGACCATCGCACACCAACATTCCACGGGCCAAATGCGATGAAGCAAGCAATCCCGCACCAAAAGAAAACCTCGATACCGGATCGACTTGTTGTTTTTCGTAGGCGTGATAACTTGGTGTAATGCACCATACATTACCGATTGCGGCCACCTCACTGAGCAAGATATGTCTAACATACTTGTTATTGCAAGGGAGGACAATGAAACGGGACAAGAGAGCGAGACCATCAAGAACACCAAAGGCACAGAGGCAAGGCAGAAGGTTAATATAAACAAAAGAGGTACATGTGAAAGAACAGCTTAAACACGTAGGAGCTGTTCTAGAATGCAATGAAAGCTGATGCACTGCGTCACTCAAGCATGATAATATGGAACTATGGCAGAGGTCTTTTCCGTATCAATCGGCATATTCGAACTGTTTTCATAACTTTTCACCGTGGTTTGAATTTTGCAATGCAAGCATACAAACTGCTCTCTCCAAACAGTTAGAACAGTTATCATGAATGATACTGAGCACCACAACATGCAAACAAAGTCTCCGGGTTATAATTTTACCTCTTCGATGTACCAGTAGATACGTGCAAAGAATCACAACTTGGAACTCTGTACTTCACAAAGAAAAGACTTACAAAGAAGCTATCGTCCGAAGCAAAACATATGAAACCGACAGTTTACTCCCAAGTCTCCTCGCAGAGTATCACAGTTGATTAGAAATTAACCATGATTTATGTGTCAACTGTCTTGCTTACAATTCAAGTTCTGTTGCAGACGAGATGACACTAAATAACAGGCACAAGCAACAGCTGCTCCGGCAGGCACTGTTTCAGATGCGTTTTTTTAGGCCTTCCCGTTTTCCACATGGTCCTCCAGCTTTTTGGCATGGGCAAACTGCAAGAGATGACAGGAGCCAGGTAAAACATGTTCGCAGTTGCACCACCTGCGCACAGGAGACGCCAAAGTTTTCAGAGCTGTTCTTTACAACCAGGCTCTCCTGGCCATGGGCCAGAGATGTTTCGTAGGTTATGTCACCGCCACCGCCGGTACAAGTCAAGCTCGTGAATATTGCCGAAATGCGCAGTTGAACGGAGATCGAGAGGAGGAGGAAAGCAACTTTAGCACATCTCTCAGAAAGCTGCCAGTCATGTGTGTGCACTCTGCGGAAAAAAAATGAAGAAGTCAGCTTCGTACGACGCCTTGCACGCACGCATGCGAGCTCGACCACCTTTCACGCTGCTTCTACGGTGACGAGTCATAAGGAAAAAGAAAACGAAAGCGAAAAAGTGCCCCATCTGTGGAGTCGGCTGCGGCTCATCCGCCTGTTGTCCTATGCCTGCAAAAGTACCTTGAATAAGCAAACGCGATGCCAGATGTGAGCGCGCACGGCTGGGCACGAAATCCCGTGCTGTACAGCACGCTTTGCGGAGTGGACAACGGTAGTACACTGTACTTGCCAAGGGTTAAAGAGAATTTTCGCTTTTGCCGAATTACAGTGCCAGAACCAGAACCCAGAAAGAGGAATGAGTGCTGCTCCGACAAAATCCCGCATTCGAAGCTTGGTGATAAGTGCCGATGGATCGCTATAAAGTCCGTACCTCCTACGGTGAAACACCTGTGGAAGACCCGCGAAACCTTCTAGACAATGTTCCGCTCGAGCGGCGAGCACGTGCAAGAAAGAAGGGTGGTGAAGGAATCAAACATCTCACCTGGCTCGGTTGACTTGGCTTTCTGGCGGAACACCCTTGATCCCGTTCCGGCGATGGTTGCGACTTGAAGCGCGCACTAGGCTATTTGAGGGTCTCCACGGGGCAACCGAGCTTGGCCGGCGGTGGTTGCCTCGTAGTCAACGATGGTGCAGTGTCAAGGGCAAAGCGCAACAGGGAATTGGTGTAGCGGCACTAGAGGTGCCAAAGCGAGCACCGTCATCTGCTCTCAACGGGAACAAAAAACAATCGTTGCACTGTGTTCGAGTTAGGTACGCTATTTTTCTCCATGAAAAATGTCTCATCATTTCATGTAATCAATTCTTGGCTGATCCCCCGAGTGTGTATGAGCCATATTTTGGGCTTCATCATCATCGTTGACAGCCGCGAGCCAAGAATACCAGCGGTGGTTCGAGACCCCATCTCCTGTGCAATGATGGAGGAGACACCCTCTGGGAGCAGAATGTGTGTTGAGTTGATGATGATGGTGTACCTCTAATAGACATGCACACGAACTGGGGAAAACGGTGAGAATCAGGTGAGTAACCTTTAAAGAATATTTCAAAATTTTAAAAATGATACAAAGAATCAAGTATAAGAAAAGACAAAGCCCAAATGAAAGACATAGTAGGCTGCAATAGTCAGTAATGCTTCTTTGTGCAACAGCACCAAAAAGGACAAAACACGAAATATGAGAAAGATAAGCAAACAAGTTCAGGTGCGCCGAGATTTCCTCTGGTGGTAAACTTGGTCACCACCATCTTGAATTTTCGTAGTGCCATTACAAGAAAATGAAACCCCCACCCATTCCTTCTACAACAACTTCCCCGGTCACTTTGGCTTGTTTACAGTGTGCACATTGCTTGGAAGTCGCAACACACAGAGTGGCAGCTAGTTGGGTTGCTGGTACTACAATGACTCTGCGCTGGCACCCTATTGGTGTAGATTTGGCATACAGTATGTGTGTCTATGAGCGAAGCGAGACTATAATCCAGATGTCCGTTCCAAACAACAAAGCAGTGCATACCTTATGCTCGATTATAATTTAACATTTGTCTAACACAAGCTTCTATTGAACAAGATATAATCCCAAAGGGGCCGGAAGGCCATCACAAGTGGCGATTTTACGCACTTCTTTGATGACATATGCAAGCACGGCACGAAGCAGTGCCACGGCGTCTTGATGTCAAAAGGAAAAAAACATGCCTTGCATAGGATACAAAGTCCGGCTCCATGTCCGCCACACTGCTCTAAAACAGTAGATCCCAGTAATCAAGTTGTGCAGCGTGACGATAACAGGCTAACCGGGGGATGAGGCACAAACAGAAGGTGCTGACGATCCCCACAAACTTGAAATAAAATTCAAAATGGGGTGTAAAATGTTACATATATAACAATGCTATAAAACACTGATTTTATAAGGAAGCTGGACAATGTGTCAAGAATTTCAATGCTTTCACAAGGAAAATCGTCCAGAAAATCATTATCATTGTGGAAAAGGCCCACCCAAACATCATACTTAAATTACTTGGTCTTCCCTTCCGCGCCTTGTCTTCCAGAATCCCGTACTCCGGTGGTAGCCCTTGCTGTCGGCGGCTTGTTCGATGCTCCTGGTTGGCGTCGGTGTCTTCTCCGCGACGTGGGCTGGGTTCACGGCTTGACGGGGGCGTGCGGTACATGAACGAAGCAGCACCTCCACCAGATGTCACGGGGTCGTGACGTGGCCGAAGACAGGAGACTTTTTGTTGGAATTTAACTGTTTATTTGGGCGAACCTGTGCCCGGTAAACAGAAAGTCCAATTACAGCAGCAGTCTCGCACAGATAGCAGTCTCAGACTGATAGCGGCGAACGGAGCGTCGGCCTTCGATCAACAACTGACAAGCGGCGAAGCGCGTCGGCATTTATACTCCCGCCGTCGAATGTTCTAGCGCTATCGCTGGCGGCGGCGTGCGTTCAAGAACAATCTGTACCATTCGCACAGTGGGCGTGATCTTATCGAAATGATCTACTACAGTCCGGAACCCTCTAGAAAACAGCAGGCGCGGTTTGCGCTGAGAATCGTGTGGTGTTTTGGGACGATAACAAAAACTTGGGAAATGGAACGTGGCAATATTTACACTACATTTATTACTAATAACATCCCCGACACCTTCCATGCATCGTTGTCCGTTAGTTATTACGAAGCATTCGCACTGAGTGGAAGAAGCTCATGTCTCAATATAGTGCAGTTAGCGGAGCAGCGTCCTCTGCAAAGCTGTATTATGCTCTACCATAGGATTCACCTCGATACATGGTTGGCTGGCTACTCTCACGAATACATACGAAAATTACAGATCATCCTCTCACATTTGTAGGAACATTTTGCCTGACAGGGCATTGCCTTCTTTTACTAAAAGTCAACACATAATCAAGCATAGCAGGGTGATTTGCCAGTGAGGGATGCAATAATTATAAACCTAATTATAAACCTGTAAATTGCCTGGCTTCTGGCGACATTGTCCCCGAGGCGTGAAGCCTGGGATTGTCGGGTGGGTCAACTTTGACTCATCTCAACAATGAAAAGAAAAGGGTAATTTGTCCTTTTTCGTAATCTCATCGGCCAGCGTCATCATGGTACGAGGTTCACCCCTTCTGTAGCAACGCATCACGTGCATACATAGCATCACAAAGGTGCGCAGCACCTTTGTGATGCTATGTGCGCACGTGAAGGGGATGGCATACCAAGGGGGCGTAGACGAAAGATAAGCCCCTCGGGTCAGGCATGGTGAAAACCATGGGTGAATCTGACTTATCTGATTTTTCAGGCTCAGATGAGCCTATGCCGCCAGGAGTACTCTCCCCATTACTCGCTCCCTAAGGGGCGGCGTAGCAAGACAGGACAGGAGTGTTAGACCGTCCAGCGTCGCCACTCGCAGCAACATTGGCGAGCACCAACGCACTGCTCAGCGGACTCAGGCCAGTAGGCCTTTGGGGCACATCCTCCGTATCGCCGCAAGAGGGGGCTGGCAGCCCGCGCTAAAGTTTGCCGGGTGCCGGTGGGAGCATGGCGAGTCATGTAGGTCCACCATGTTTTCACCCCACAGCAGCTGCTGACCCCCCGACTCCAGGTCAGCGGCTTTAGCTCCCTCTCTTAGCCGCTCGGGTATTCAAGACACCCTCACGTTGCCTGTGACGCACCACGTGGAGGTGGAGGGACCTCAGTGGCTCAGGAGGTCGCGGCTCCTCTTACGCTGGATTACATGGGCACGCAACGACCAACACCGTCCCGGCACCTCTGAGCCACGAACAGACTTGAGTCATCACCAAACCAGCAGCGAGATTCCAAAACCGTACCACGGCCTCCTATTTGGCTGGATTACAGGGGCTTGCGAATTCCCCCGGCAAAAGCGGCACGTCATTGAAACCTCTCATAAGGAAAGCAATCGCATGCTGAGGCCTCCTAGTAGTTGGATTAAAGGCGCTTACCAAATCACCCGGCCAATTCAGCATAGTTCCGATCCAAATGATGTGACGGGTATGGTGGAACTCTTCCTAGGACGCTGCCGGTTTTAATCGGTAGATGACCGGCGTCCATTCTACGCGCCACAGAAGTCTCAGCCCGCCATAAGGTACCCCCGGTTATACACGGATAAACCAGGGCCGGGCGCCTTCCCAGACGAGAACCATCCAAGGCTCCCGCCTGTACCTATTTACGTTGAGTCTTCGCCGGCCCCCCACCGAAGTGGGGTCCCTTCCACGCACGCCGTCCAAGGCATACATAGCATGTGCTCAAGAGGGCGGGAACGCACAACCCCCGAATGCCCACCCGTGCATGGACATCTCTGCCCGGGTGCCCGCAAGCATCCCCGAGGTTGCAAATCCCAGAGAGAAAGCAAGCTCTCCTCACATCTTTTTTAGGCTGAGTTGGCCACCGGCCCTCGCAAGGACCTACCATAAGTGGGTGGTGCTGTCCCGGGCCAACAGAGCACCCAAATATGGTGCTACTCCCAAGCCCGAAGGCTCGGTTTTACTTTTTGCCCACATAGCCATTGCAAAGCAATGTTGCCCGTGGCGCCCTCAAGGAGGGGGGGGGGGCATTTGGTACACAGGCAGCACTTCCTTGCAACCAGTTTGGAAGACATGAGAACACCACCTCCCGCACGCAACGCCTGTGACCGTGTGGACCTACCACACCACGGTGTCCTGCAAAGAACCAATGCGCACCAGTTCCTTGATTCATCGTAGAGACAGACGCAAGTGTGCTTGGGTTGAATCGGAAGCTCACCCCCTCCTGATACACGATGGATTACAAAGGGGCGCAACGGCCTCCACCGAACGCGGGACATCTCATTCGTCAGTGCGCACTGCCTCCCAGTGGCTTGGATTACAAAGGGACGCCACTCCCTCCAGCATCAGCGCCTGCCAGGACGACTTCAACAAATCCCTGGTCACACGGCCCAAAACAGGCACACCGTAAATGCCCCAAGGGACACGTCCCCATAGGTGGAGATTCACTAGTGACCGAACCAAACACCCGGGCTCCTCTTGGATTACAGGGGCGCGTTCCCCCGCCCAAAGGGTGTGTGTAGCAGTCACCCGCCACTGCACTATATTGAGACACGTGCTTGTTCCACTGAGTGGAACAAGCACATGTCGCAATATAGTGCAGTTAGCGGAGCAGCGTCCTCTGCAAAGCTGTATTATACTCCACCATAGGATTCACCACGATACGGGGTTGGCTGGCTACTCTCACGAATACATAAGAAAATTACAGATCATCCGCTCACATTTGTAGGAACTTTTCGCCTGACAGGGCGTTGCCTTCTTTTACTAAAAGTCAACACATAATCAAGCATAGCAAGGTCATTTGCCAATGAGGGATGTAATAATTATAAACCTAGGGCATTACAATAATCATGTTAGTTTACTTTTGGCCAGTGGCCACTCTCCCAGAGTTTCATTGCGATAGCAATTATAGCGACCAAAAGCAAAACAGTGCGGAAGGAGTACCTACCATATCGAAATGAGTGCCCACTGTTAACTTGACAATTTTAGCGCCAAAGGATCAAAACAAAAATGAACAAGACGTTTCTTCCATTCTCTCAGTATAAAATGTTTCAAGAATTTCACATTTATTTTGGCATTTGTGCCTTGAAATCATTTTTGTACCAACAAAGGTGAACTGCCTAGTACCCATGAAACACAGGCACGCTAATCTCGGTTACAACAAACCTCAGTTAACCTTTATAATTTTAATCACCAAACTGAGTGTTACGTGACTTGCTTTGCACGAAAAGTTATCTTTAGTTTGGTTTGTGAGGCAAGTCATGCGTCACTCAGTTTCACGATTGAAAATATAAACGTTAACTGAGGTTCATCATAACTAAGGTTAGCATGCCCGTGTGACAAGGGTATGAGATGATGTAATGCTGGATGCGATGCATTAGGATCATCAAAAATTATTATATTCTTAGTTTAATAATGCGCACTTGCCGGTACGTCCAATATAGAAATTTTCATACATGAGTGGGATTTTATACACAATGCTAGTGCAACACGCTACGAATGAACATGCATGTCGGGTTCATGACCGATCCGCAGCAAATGTGTATGCCGCGAATTCAACGCTTACTGTGGAGCAAGCCTTGATTACCACCCACGAAGCACTAGGGAGGTCACAATGAAGATGACCAAGTAAGACGCTTTGCAACGTCATAGCTTCTTTGATCCTTGTGAAGATAATAGCTATGATTGCAGCTCAGCAGCCTGTAGTTACTTCCATTGTATTTATCAACATTTATGTGCCCGTACTGAGAGACCTCCTCACTCAGTAATTTTCCTTCATGCCCATCTTGTGACCATAGTTCTTCTATGCCCCTTCACGATATATAGCGTTCCAACTACTTGTACCTATTGTTCGCCAGCTTGAACGTTGTTCCCCAGACCGGATGAGATGTGCCCTTGGAATGTGCTACTTTTTGTACAATTAGGAGCATTTTCCTTCAAATTTGCTAGTTGTAAAGGCTAGACTATGCAGTCCAACAGAATTCTGTGAAATTTTCCTCCCTGCAGGCATAATTTCTGCATATAGCTGTACCAGGAGTAGATAATACCATAAAATCTCGAGCAAGCGCCCCTGTCCATTTTTCGGGAGAATATAAATATGCCTCCTCTCCCCCTTTTCCTCCTGCCATACTCATTCTTTTTGCCAAACGAACGAAAACAAAGCGCACATTAGTACTGAATTAAACATTAAATTAGAAGCTTCGGTATTCATTCGTTATTCTTGACTGCTCTTCCTCTGCCGTCATGTATTTTGATTCGCGAGTAAGCATGGGCTCTTCCTCTAATTTTGTTGGATTAGCTTTTACCCTAGCAGGGCACTTGCTTAAGACTTTATGGCAAGAAGGTTCCCTTCAAAACACTGATGGCAAAACTTTGTTAACATGACTCACTCATCGAATATAGACCAAAGCCAGCGACTTCTAACTCCATGTACTATACTATGTACACACTACTAACATTATGAATACACATCTAATGGAAGCTGTACCAATAGGGGCTTTCGAAGAGGGGCCCCACAGAAATAGCGCCGAATTCACTGCACATGCGCAAAACTATGTTTGGGTTTTGCATTGAAAATGCTATTTCTCAACTATAGTGGGTGCCCGAAAGCCTGCCCCTGTCATGAAGGCTGCAGTGTCATGAATGCAGTGAACTAGTATATACCATGAATTCGAGGTGGTTAGAGGTGGTAAGTAGACACGAAGTGCAAGCCGTAAGAAAGTGTGCGTGTGCCACCTCTCGTTTAGTCCTTGGAATGTCTGCTGGTTCGTGGTGCTTCTATATAGAGAATATATGATGAAAAGATGCGATATCGCGGTACTTGGAGTGTTGAATAGATGGACGAACGGACACACAGACAGATGCATGGACAGACGCATGGATGGCTGCACGGACGGATGGACGCATGAACGGACGCAGGTGTGGATGCATGGACGAAATCAGGGACGGGCGCACAGAAGACGTGCGGACGCGTACATAGGCGCACGAACGGACGGGCGGATGGACGCATGGATGGTCACACAAATGGATGCATGGACGGACGGAAGCAAGAACGAATGAACGGGCGGATGCTTCGCCCCACTCTCCATTATTCACTACATACATGTGCTGCCATTTTTTTTTCTTATTTTGTGATAGTGGTTACGGACAGCATCGGTGGCAGCGGTGAAGAATTATGGTGCCACGTGTGACCTGAGTTTTTATCTCATGAGGGCTTTCGCTGTGAAATAATGTCATAAATTACGAAAAGAAGCACACGGTCCTCTATGGCGAGCATCCCTCTATTGAGGTTTAGTACTTATCACTGGCGTAATAGTGATGTTGGATAAGCTTTTTCTATGCGTACTACACGGCGACGTGGCTTTGCCCCCTATTGACAGATGTTGCTGACAATATTCACAACATTGGTCTTACGAACCTTGGAAAAGTCGGTGGCTATATATTGCATCATGTAGGAACACAGGATGCTTGTTTCTTGCTCGTCCATTTCTTTATCCAGTAGATCGCGTCGGTAACCCGCAATCAAGCGGACGTATTTCAGTGCACCGTCGAGAAAAATTAGGCTCCCTATAACAGCGCCAGCCACCTGCAGCTGCAGAGCAATCTCAAAGGCCACGGCACAGCCGTAGGAGTAAGCCACGATGTGATACGGACCACGGGGCTGCGCTTGTCGTATAGCCTGCACAAGCGACAAAATGCAACCAGTGTTAGGATTATTAGACAGCCCACGACACACATGAACACATCATATAATACTTTTGATCTGCCCAAGTTATCATGCACACAGTTCTTCGGGTTTTTGGCGAGCTTGCGCAAATACATGTGCACATGCTGTTCGTGATGAATTTTTCTGGCCCGTTTTTACTCACCAGATTTGACGCCCTCTAATTTTCCTAAATATATCATTTGTATGCTTCAGTTACTATGCAAGATGTTAGTGATATATCTAAAGAGCATTGTAACTCATACTATATTTACGTAGCATTCCTACTGCTTTATTTCCCGCAATTATCATCGATATCAGGCCATTTTGCTGCCTGTGGTATAAAGAGTTCTAAAGCCATTTTGCAAGACTTGAAAGTTTTGATAGATTGTAGGATTCTATACTTCAATGGGAAACACAAAAGGCGCAAAGCACACAAATAGGATAAGGAGAGGTCCAATATAGCATTCGTATTTTTTTCTTGAGCCACTGTTTTTGCGCTGCCTTTTCAGCTACGAAGGTCTCCTCACTAAATGTCCCACATCACGCTGTAATGTATGTTTAAACTATATGCACATAGGAAGAGACTATTTGCCTGCCGATCGTCTTCGTTTCGGTTAAATATAGTTGCGTGGTTTTAGCTGCCTGTAACATGGCATGGAGGGACATATTCTGAAATGCACCTCAGACTACAAGTGAAGAGGTTGACTTTGTGTGTTAGCTGTGCAGTTGTTACGGAACGACTGCTGTTATTTCCATGTAACAATATACAAAAATTTGGTCGCAAATCGTACCTTTCACGAACGTACCAAAGACAGCAGATTTAGTGTGTTGGTTGGTGTTCGGCTACACAGGGCGGGTTTGATGCAATATAGCGATTTTGAATCGTTAGGCCAATAATCAAACGTGAGAAGCTGTGCCTTGTGACCAAATTACCAAAGCGCCTGCTGACTGGCTAGCTTTTACCAACAAAAATGATAGTCCCGCAAAGACGCCAGGTATATAAACAAAAAAAAACCTTCATTTTGGGGCGTGCCCTAATATATTGTGACGACGCGGGATCGACGAGCACACAAAGCACCTCGAACAAATACGCTTTATGAATCACAGGACAAAGACTGCAACGTCTTCTTCATCTCTGCTCTCGGCCAAGAACACTCGCGCTGCTTCGTTGTCACTGCAACAGGCACATACGCGCGTCAATATATGTATTTCAACAACGAAAGTCCCGGGCTGTATACGAATGAACCTTTCCACTGTAAATATCATAGTTCCCTTCATAAACATCTTAGAAAGTGCTGTATCGCGCTAATTGCGGAACTGTGGCTAGGCGCATCTGCACGGCGCGCGCACTCAGCACTTCGTAGACTGAATAAGACGACTTTCGTTTGTGTTTGAACAACCACCACCACATTCGAAATTCCTGTGGTCGTGCTGGTCGCTTGGAGATGGTCTTGCTTGGTTCGCCTCTGGTGTTCACCGTTGCTGTCTCTTGGACTGCAATTTCTGCGCTTCATTGCTGGTTGATGCTATTTAGGTGATTGTCGCTGCTGGTTGGGTGGCTAGGTAGCGGATACTTTTTATCTTTTGAGTAGTATTTGCTGTTGTCTTCATTATTACATGCAGAATCATTTTTTTATCTATACTTGAGGCTGCACTGATGGCTCGGAGTTCTCCGGGTCAGGATCACTTCTCGTGGACGGCCTCTCTGCACAATGATGATTTACCTCTTGACTTGTTTCCTTGCAGTGGCGTGAGCAGCATTCCCGTAGATCTGGTACCTCTATCCATGCCTGCAGTCTTTCCTTTATAATCTGCATCGCCAGCCTGTAGGCCACTGATGTCACTGTTATAGGACGGTAGTTGTTTATGTCAGCTAGCTTTGTCCCCCTTTCCTTTATAGATCATGCTCATCCTGCTAAGTTTCCATTCAACGGGAACTTGTCCATTGATTATTATTCTGCTCACTGCCTCTCTCAAAGCCTGCTTATTAGACTTCGGACCTAACGTCTTTATCAGCATAATTGGAATGCCGTCTGGGCCTGTTGATGTACTACTAAGAACCCTTTTCTTAGCCCTTTCCCACTCTTGTTGTAAAAATTAAGCCATTGCACCACTTCATTCATCCTTGTCTATTATGGTGCATAAAGCACTTCTGTGTTGAAATTTTTCTGTCACCCTTGTTTTTATATATTCAATAGCTTCGTCCTCTTCTAGCCTAGCACCTTGGGCTGTAGTTATAAACCTCTGCTTTAGGCCCGTCTCATTTCTTAGGGAGTTTAGATGGTTCCAAAATTTCGCAGCTGCCTTTTTATCTTCTTTATGTACTTCTGCCAGCCACTGAGCCCCCTTTCTTCTAATCTTTTCATTGATCAGAAGGAATGAATCCCTTCTACAGCTTAGAAAGGTTTCCCATTTTTTTTCAACATCATCTGTCGGTTTACCCCGCTGCTTAGCACGTCTGTGTTCCCTAGAGGCTTCCTGACGTTTTGCTATGGCTCTCTTAACTTCCTCATCCCACCAACATTTGGGTTTGTGCCTTCTTTTCCGGGGTTACTTGTCACGCGTCTTAGCAAGCTATAGCTCAAACAGTCTAATTAGATTCGTGTATGTCCACATTGTTTTATTATCCTCCGTGATTACTTTGTCAATTTGTTTAGTGGCTATTTCAATTTGCCTTTCAGGATAAAAATTTTCTTGTAGTTGCTCATCTTGTCTCCTTGCCACTTTCACTGCTCTTCCAAAACTTAGCTTGATACGTTTGTGATCACTACCCAGGCTTCTGGAGCCCCCTTCATCTATGTGAATTCCCCTGAGCTAATCATACATCCCATGTGACATCAGTGCGTAATCTATCGTCGACTGCAGCCTTCCTACCTCCCATGGTCTTTGCCCTTCACACTTATCGGTACTGTTGCAAATGATCAAATCAAGCCTTTCACACATATCCATGATCATTTTGCCTGTCGGGTCGGTATACCCATCTATATCTTCTATGTGCGCATTCATGTCTCCTAGTATAATTATCTCGCACTCTCTTCCTAACTCCTGAATGTCCTTTGAAATACACTCTACCATTGCCTGGTTTTCCTCTCTGGCCTTTGCTCCCGTCCACAAGTACACGAAACCAAGAAATGTCATTTGACCTGCCACTTTCCCTTTTAGCCATAGATGCTCCTTGTACTCCTGCTTGACCCTTTGCAAGTCTGTACTTTTATGAATGAATGCCCCAATACCACCCAGCTGTCTGCTGCCTTCTGTTCTATTACAATATTTGCACGCGTAGTCCGGATTGTTCAGAGGTTGTTCCATGTCCCTGAGATGTGTTTCTACAAAACCGTAAACCATCGGCCTCTCTTCCCTTGGCTGTTCTTCTATGTCTTCTCACTTCAGCCTGTTCCTACCACCATGTATGTTAATATAGCCTATGTCTGAATTGGCTCGGCGCTCGTGGCTACGTTTATTTATGCCCCGGACTCTACCTATCTTAGAGACTGGTGCCACTTTGGAATCGTATCTGTCCATACCACCTGTAAAAGAGTCTCCCTGATTGTTTTCCTCGTTACTAGCTATCCTGGACCCCGAAGGGCCCGCTTTCCCCCCCAAAAAAGCTACTGCGCGTCCTGCAAGTCGCCAATCCACCTCATGACCTAGCCGCCCATCGAAGTGAATTCTGTCTCGTTGAAAACCACCCCACCTATGCACATCTCTGTTTATTTCCACCACCTCAAAGCCTTTCTCTCGACTCATCCGCCATATCTCTTGGTTTGCGTTGACAACCGCTCTTTGCAGGTTGCTATCACGCAACGGTACGTTGGATGGGTGGATATGGCCGTATCCTTTAGATCGGGCGGTGGCTAGCGCCACCAAGCCGTAATACTTAATAAACCAAAAACTAGACTTTTTTTGGCAGCGTCTCCTGCACCGCGCGGCGCTGCATCCAGCCCCACACAGAAGTGGCTCCTGCGCCGCACGAAAGTGACGTCACTCTAAAAATTATTACCTAAAGCTAGTTAAATGTGTAAATTTTTCGTGTGTAATGCGTTAAACCAACAGAAATTTTACTAAGCAGGTGTTTAACGAGTCCATTAGCCTAGGTTTGTTATTTAAATACATATTACAAGTATTTTGAATACAGGGGGCGCCATGGGCGCTGCGGCTGCGAAAGGTAAACACTGCGAGATGGTAGCCGCCCGCGATGTGTTGGTGGCGAAAACTCTGATGAAATCGTGGCCATGGCCACTCCCAAGGAGGACTGGAGTGTCGTCGCTGCTTCATGTGATTGCTGGATGCTTAGTTGAACCTGGTGGTTGGAGCTAGCGCGGCCGTCCACTGCGCCGCGGCTTCATCTGAGTGTGTGCGCCATGAAGTTTCTCAATATATGTGCGGATTACAGTTGTTTGACGTTTTGCATTTTCTAGATTGCAATGCCAAGCGTGGTGTTGTCAAATGTGAAAGTGTTCTTGCTGCCGAGTTTTGCTCGTCGCGAAGGACAAGGTTGACGACGAAATAAATGCTTTCGCACAGTTCACGTGTGACTGACCGGACGCACATGCATGAAACCGCAGTGTGTCGGCGAAGTGTTCATACAGTGGATGGAAACAACTTTATTGTAATGTTCTTACGAAGCCTGTGATCTACGAAGGCCAGAGCTAATGCATTGCCGACTGTTTTGTCAAGTGCGAGCACATACGGCCGTTCTCATCCGTTGCTACGTGAATGCTCCCGTGCTGTCACAGGCCGCGCGTGTTATTGAGCAAGGCAGACAAGCTGTTTCGTAGTTAGATGGGCTAACGCTGTTGGCACTAGCCCTTGGGCATTGTTTATCAAGTGCTGATCGCCTGGAACATTGCGGTGACACGTCAGTATTTTTAAAGAAAGCGGCCTGCCGGTTACCTCGTCAGGTGATGGTACACTAAGCAACATAAAAAAGTTGCCCGAGACTACGTTGAAGTGCACCTTTCTGTCATCAAAACTTTGATAAACCATGGAAATCAACATTTCTGACACCTGTGCCGAAGAAACAAATGCAGCCAGCTGCATTCGAGTTTTTTGTGTCTTTTAGATGCGGAAGCATCTTATACTCGCGCCTTGTAGTGCGCCGTCCGCGCCGTCCGCACCGCTTCTCGAACATTCGACAGCTGACGCGCGCGCATGCGCCGTCGCGCCGTCGCCCACCATCTGTGCCGCGCGCGCTTCTCCTTCGAGAACATTCGACAGCTGACAGCGCATGCGCCGTCGCGCCGTCGCCATCTGTGCCGCGCGCGTGCTTCTCCTTCGAGAACATTCAAGAGCTGACAGTGCATGCGCCGTCGCGCTGTATATATACTCAAGGTCGGCGCTCGCTCGTTCAGTTGCCGCTCGTCGGTTGGTTTGTACGGCGCGTCGACGTCCAAGGTCGCGGTGAAATGAATTCCAACGAATCCACAAACACAATGATCGACGTCCCTTCGACCAGCGCCGTCCTTTCGCATACGTGTGTACGTGTTCACTCATTTGACAACCCCTCCTACAACCACGTTAACCAATTTAGCCATCGACCCAAGTAAGTCGCAATTTAACACCCCATTTCACAACCACGTTAACCAATTTAGCCATCGACCCAAGTAAGTCACACTTTAACACCCCGTTAACCAATTATATGCTCCGCATCCTCCTCAGTGTTCCCCCGAGGGAAGCTGCGGGTAATTTTTTTTGCGTCTCGCCGATGAAGAGCACTAATTCGCAAAACACTTTATCATAATGAATATAGTCAATCCTGCAAGAGTCATCGAAGATCCAATATAAAAGGACCTGTGGACGGGACCACCACCAGCAGCAAGTCGGGCTGATGAGGAGGCGCAAATGTTAAAACAATACCTGCGTGAACAAAAAAAAAGTATCGATAACTGCAATGGTACTTGAAAACCCCCGACCTCACCACTTGATGTGTTGCTTTAACCAACTACGCCACAACTGCCGATAAATTTGAGATGGCAAACAAGACGGTTTTGT
This sequence comes from Rhipicephalus microplus, assembly GCF_043290135.1. Lineage (NCBI taxonomy): Eukaryota > Metazoa > Arthropoda > Arachnida > Ixodida > Ixodidae > Rhipicephalus > Rhipicephalus microplus. The sequence continues at coordinate 220,563,365 of NC_134702.1, forward strand.
ATTGTTGTCACGCTAAACCTAACTAACATTTTTGTTCACTTTTTCGTTTCGACGTAATTTTAACTGCTTTTATTGTTATGTCTAGACGCACCGCTAGACACTCCCGACTATTCAAACAAAGTGCCTGACGTCACTATCGTGCGGCGCAGCAGCCGTTTCTGTGTGGGGCTGGCTTGTACAACTCGCGGCGCAGCAGTCTCTGCCTTTTTCTTTTCTTAAATAGTGAGGTTAAGGATTCGTACTTTGCAGCGAAGGGTTCAATTTTCACTCGTGCCTTGACTTTAGCCACCAATCAGATAACCTCCTTCTAGTTAATTCTACCCGCTTAAAGTCTATTTTGCCCTCACTGTCCCTAAACCCCAGTGCTTTGAAAAACTCTGCGCCATCAACCTGAACTACACGGTGAAACCTTTTACAGAACATTATCAAGTGTTCGGCAGTTTCTTTTTCCTCTCCACACGCACTGCATACCGTGTCTACCCTTCGTATTTGGCCCGATATGTCTTTGTTCGCAATACTCCCGTCCTGGCCTCAAACAGTAGAGAACCAGCCCGAGTATTATCATAGATCCTTTCCTTGGCTGTTTCATGCTTAAAGGTTCGATAGATCTCAAGTGCGGACTTCTTAATCATGCCAATTCTCCACATATTGGTCTCAGCTTCCTTCACCTTCATCTTAACCGATAATTCTTTTTGGTTTGGCCTCCTGCTGTTTTCCAAGTATTTACCAGTCAATTTTCTGGTTTGCGCTTCCGCCATTTTGTATCGACATTCTTCATGTACAAGTTGCTGAATACCTTCCTATCCCAACGTTCCTCCCGTATTTCTCTTAATCGCTTCTCAAATTTGGATGGATGGATGATTGGATAAATATGGCTGTAGCCTTTAGATCGGGAGGTGGCTAGCGCCACCAAGCCGTAATACTTAGTGAACCAAAAACTACTAGATTTTTCCCCCTTAAATAGTGAGGTTGAGGATTCGTACTTTGCAGCGAAGGGTTCAATTTTCACTCGTGCCTTGACTTCAGCCACCAATCAGATAACGTCCTTCTAGTTAATTCTACCCGCCTAAAGTCTATTTTGCCCTCACTGTCGCTAAACACCAGTGCTTTCAACACGGAGGAAGGAAAACCTTTCCTTCCTCCGTGGCTTTGAAAAACTCTGCGCCATATACCTGAATTTCAGGGCGAAGCCCTTTACAGAACATGGGTGGATGGATGGATGGATGGATGGATATGGCTGTACCCTTTAGATCGGGGGGTGGCTAGCACCACCAAGCCGTAATACTTAATGAACCCAAAACTATATTTATTTTTTCTTCCTTAAAAAGTGAGTTTGAGGATTCGTATTTTGCAGTGAAGAGTTTAATTTTCACTCGTGCCTTGACTTTAGCCACCAATCAGATAACCTCCTTCTAGTTAAGTCTACTTGCTTAAAGTCTATTTTGCCCTCCCGGTCCCTAAACCCCAGTGCTTTGAAAAACTCTGCGCCATCATCTTGAACTATAGGGAAAAGCCCTTTACAAAACATTATCAAGTGTTCGGCAGTTTCTTCTTCCTCTCCACACGCACTGCATACTGTGTCTACCTCTTCGTATTTGGCCCGATATGTCTTGGTTCACAGTACTCCCGTCCTTGCCTTAAACAGTAGAGAACTACCCCGAGTATTATCATAGATCCTTTCCTTGGCAATTTCCTGCTTAAAAGTTCGATAGATCTCTAGTGCGCACTTCTTAATCATGCCCATTTTTCACATGTCAGTCTCCGTTTCCTTCACTTACTTCTTAACCGATAGTTCTTTTTGGTTTGGCCACCTGCTGTTTTCTAAGTATTTACCAGTCAACTTTCTGGTTCGCTTCCTCCATTTTGTATCGACATTCTTCATGTACAAGTAGCTGAAAACCTTCCTAGCCCAACGCTCCTCCTTCATTTCTCTCAATCGCTTCTCAAATTTTATCTTGCTGCTAGCTTCCCTGCCCTCAAATGTTGTCCATCCCATATCGCCTTGTACTCCCTGATTTGGTGTATTTTCGTGAGCTCCTAAAGCAAGCCTACCTATTCCACGTTGCTTAATTTCTAATCTTGCTTGAACTTCTGATCTCATGCACAAGACCGCATTGCCGAACGTCAGCCCAGGAACCATGACCCATTTCTATATTCCTCTCACAACATCATACCTATTGTAATTCCACTGTGCCCTATTTTTCATCACTGCTGCATTCCTGTTACCTTTAGTCGTCACGTATATTTCGTTGTCCCTCAGGTACTCGGTCCCATTGCTTATCCATACGCCCAGATATTTGTATTTATCTGTTATCTCTAGCGTGACCTCCTGTATCCTAAGCTCACTACCTTCGTTGTCATTGAAAATCATGACTGCTGATTTTTCCTTACTGAATCTAAAATCTAACCTATCTCCCTCATTACCACATATGTCCATCAATCTCTGCAAATCTTCCTTGTTGTTGGCCATTAGCACTATATCATCTGCGTACATTAATGCTGGTAGTGCCTGATCAATAAGTTTTCCTTGTTTGACTAAAGAGAGGTTGAAGCCCAGCCCACTTCCTTCTAATTTTGCCTCTAATCCTTGTAGGTACATCATGAATAATAAGGGTGGATGGATTGATAGCGCGCGCTAACTAGCGGAAATATTGCAAAGCGGCGTCATTACCTCCTATTGCAGCCGCTTGGTGGTGATCACACTGCATGCACTGAATTGGGATTAGCGCGCGCCGTCCGGTCTTCCAAATTACTGCCCGGGGCGACTGTAAGTCCTCTCAACCCGCAAATATGGATCAGCAAATTTTAGGTGTTTTCGGCCAACTTGCAGACTTTGTTATTCAGACTTTTGGAATTGATAACGTAAGAGCGTTTTCGTTTTTCTTGGTAGTAAATATGATTGGGTTCAGTGGAATCGATTCTAAGCGTCTCCCCGGTAGTACGTGTATTTCAGCCCGCACGTTAAAAAAGCATGATTATTTTTCTGTGTTATCATTCCTACGCTCTGAAAATCCTGATAGATTGTACTCCGCTGCAATATCTGTATTAGAAAAAGCTTGTGGTCTGGAGAGGATGCTAGGATGGATTGAAACGTTCTCACTCTGATCAGGGCTACAGTGTCACAGCTAGTAGCCGTATGCATCAACATGTGCGCTGTAAAATTATGCGGTGCTACCGAGGGGTGCTTTGCCGGTGTTGACGCGTTAATTGTTGCTTTAAAAGTAATGAATGTACACTACTTTCCGAATGATCAAGATTTAGTTATTGGTAATATCGCTATCCCTCAAACGTGTCTTATATGGGCCGAAATTCTTTCCATTCTGTCGAAATCAGCGCAAGTAAGTTGGGAACTGTTACTCGCTGGAATCGTATCTGCTGCATTGTTAATTTTAGGACTGTTGATGCTAGTGTTAAATGCTCTGGTGTGGGTGTGTGGTAGAGAAAGTGGCCTACCTCAACCACCTGCAGCAGAGCATGTGTTCCCCTATGGCTCCACCTTTATCAGTTTAATTCTAGTTGTAGGATACAAGCAGTGGCTTGCTGAAAATATAACCGAGTTTTTTAAGAAATCATAACTGTATCTCACACAGGGAAGTCTTTTTTCACAAATCCTACATAAACATGCTGGTATCGGTGTTAACCCCGTAGGATGTATGGCAGTTATATTTTATTGCGACACTAATTTCGTTGAGATATCTAACAGAAGTGCACATCGGGGCTGTTCGATTCGGCGTAGCGAGTTTAGTTCTCGCAGTTTTAAACAACATTGTGTGCACCGTCGTAGTGAATTTCTTTGATGGTCGCGTGGACTCTTTATTGGTGTAGATCAACGAAACATCGCAGTCACATGTTAGTGTGGCTTTAGTGGTGCCGTGATAGCCATGAAAGGGATTGATGCGTTTTTTTGGCCGCATCATTACCCTGTGTTAGGCACGCGAATAAACATTCCCTGTTGTCTTGGCCTACTGATAGAAATTATCATTCTGTCGCTTCTGTTGGATATATGGCCATTGATCCATATTTGCGGGGGGGATCTTAGGCGCCACAATCGCAATTGTTGCGTTAATTCTTAACGAACACTAATTCGAAATATAAATCACAACTTAAAAAAAACAACAAAATTATTCCCTTTAAGGTAAGTGTTAACTTTTTAGACTGGCTATGTTCTAGAAAGCTCGTCCACATTTTTTATGCATTTGCACCTTGTCTTCCTTTTCTTAGGGTCTGCAGCGCTTTGCACATCATCACCCTATTCTAAGTCAGCTGTCACTTCAGTGGGTGACGTCACTTTTGTCAGTTGGAGAGCTTTTGGGGCAGGCTTTCGGGCACCCACTATAGTTGAGAAATAGCATTCTCAATGCAAAACCCAAACATAGTTTTGCGCATGTGCAGTGAATTCGGCGCTATTTCTGGGGGGCCCCTATTCGAAAGCCCCTATTGGTACAGCTTCCATTAGATGTGTATTCATAATGTTAGTAGTGTGTACATAGTATAGTACATGGAGTTAGAAGTCGCTCGCTTTGGTCAATATTCGATGAGTGAGTCATGTTAACAAAGTTTTGCCATCAGTGTTTTGAAGGGAGCCTTCTTGCCATAAAGTCTTAAGCAAGTGCCCTGCTAGGATAAAAGCTAATCCAACAAAATTAGAGGGAGAGCCCATGCTTACTCGCGAATCAAAATACATGACGGCAGAGGAAGAGCAGTCAAGAATAACGAATGCATACCGAAGCTTCTAATTTAATGTTTAATTCAGTACTCATGTGTGCTTCGTTTTCGTTCGTTTGGCAAAAAGAATGAGTATGGCAGGAAGAAAAGGGGGAGAGGAGGCATATTTATATTCTCCCGAAAAATGGACAAGGACGCTTGCTCGAGATTTTATGGTATTATCTACTCCTGGTACAGCTATATGCAGAAATTATGCCTGCAGGGAGGAAAATTTCACAGAATCCTGTTGGACTGCATAGTCTAGCCTTTACAACTAGCAAATTTGAAGGAAAATGCTCCTAATTGTACAAAAAGTAGCACATTCCAAGGGCACATCTCATCTGGTCTGGGGAACAACGTTCAAGCTGGCGAACAACAGCTACAAGTAGTTGGAACGCTATATATCGTGAAGGGGCATAGAAGAACTATGGTCACAAGATGAGCATGAAGGAAAATTACTGAGCGAGGAGGTCTCTCAGTACGGGCACATAAAAGTTGATAAATACAATGGAAGTAACTACAGGCTGCTGAGCTGCAATCATGGCTATTATCTTCACAAGGATCAAAGAAGCTATGACGTTGCAAAGCGTCTTACTTGGTCATCTTCATTGTGACCTCCCTAGTGCTTCGTGAGTGGTAATCAAGGCTTGCTCCACAGTAAGCGTTGAATTCGCGGCATACACATTTGCTGCGGATCGGTCATGAACCAGACATGCATGTTCATTCGTAGCGTGTTGCACTAGCATTGTGTATAAAATCCCACTCATGTATGAAAATTCCTATATTGGACGTACCGGCAAGTGCGCATTATTAAACTAAGAATATAATAATTTTTGATGATCCTAATGCATCGCATCCAGCATTACATCATCTCATACCCTTGTCACACGGGCATGCTAACCTCAGTTATGATGAACCTCAGTTAACGTTTATATTTTCAATCGTGAAACTGAGTGACGCATGACTTGCCTCACAAACCAAACTAAAGATAACTTTTCGTGCAAAGCAAGTCACGTAACACTCAGTTTGGTGATTAAAATTATAAAGGTTAACTGAGGTTTGTTGTAACCGAGATTAGCGTGCCTTTGTTTCATGGGTACTAGGCAGTTCACCTTTGTTGGTACAAAAATGATTTCAAGGCACAAATGCCAAAATAAATGTGAAATTCTTGAAACATTTCATACTGAGAGAATGGAAGAAACGTCTTGTTCATTTTTGTTTTGATCTTTTGGCGCTAAAATTGTCAAGTTAACAGTGGGCACTCATTTCGATATGGTAGGCACTCCTTCTGCACTCTTTTGCATTTGGTCGCTATAATTGCTATCTCAATGAAACTCTGGGAGAGTGCCACTGGCCAAAAGTAAACTAACATGATTATTGTAATGCTCTAGGTTTATAATTATGACATCCCTCATTGGCAAATGACCTTGCTATGCTTGATTATGTGTTGACTTTTAGTAAAAGAAGGCAACGCCCCTTCAGGCGAAAAGTTCCTACAAATGTGAGCGGATGATCTGTAATTTTCTTATGTATTCGTGAGAGTAGCCAGCCAACCCCGTATCGTGGTGAATCCTATGGTGGAGTATAATACAGCTTTGCAGAGGACGCTGCTCCGCTAACTGCACTATATTGCGACATGTGCTTGTTCCACTCAGTGGAACAAGCACGTGTCTCAATATAGTGCAGTGGCGGGTGACTGCTACACACACCCTTTGGGCGGGGGAACGCGCCCCTGTAATCCAAGAGGAGCCCGGGTGTTTGGTTCGGTCACTAGTGAATCTCCACCTATGGGGACGTGTCCCTTGGGGCATTTACGGTGTGCCTGTTTTGGGCCGTGTGACCAGGGATTTGTTGAAGTCGTCCTGGCAGGCGCTGATGCTGGAGGGAGTGGCGTCCCTTTGTAATCCAAGCCACTGGGAGGCAGTGCGCACTGACGAATGAGATGTCCCGCGTTCGGTGGAGGCAGTTGCGCCCCTCTATAATCCATCGTGTATCAGGAGGGGGTGAGCTTCCGATTCAACCCAAGCACACTTGCGTCTGTCTCTACGATGAATCAAGGAACTGGTGCGCATTGGTTCTTTGCAGGACACCGTGGTGTGGTAGGTCCACACGGTCACAGGCGTTGCGTGCGGGAGGTGGTGTTCTCATGTCTTCCAAACTGGTTGCAAGGAAGCGCTGTCTGTGTACCAAACTCGCTCCCCCCCCCCCTCCTTGAGGGCGCCACGGGTAACATTGCTTTGCAATGGCTAAGTGGGCAAAAAGTGAAACCGAGCCTTCGGGCTTGGGAGTAGCACCATATTTGGGTGCTCTGTTGGCCCGGGACAGCACCACCCACTTATGGTAGGTCCTTGCGAGGGCCGGTGGCCAACTCAGCCTAAAAAAGATGTGAGGAGAGCTTGCTTTCTCTCTGGGATTTGCAACCTCGGGGATGCTTGCGGGCACCCGGGCAGAGATGTCCATGCACGGGTGGGCATTCGGGGGTTGTGCGTCTCCGCCCTCTTGAGCACATGCCATGTATGCCTTGGACGGCGTGCGTGGAAGGGACCCCACTTCGGTGGGGGGCCGGCGAAGACTCAACGTAAATGGGTACAAGCGGGAGCCTTGGATGGTTCTCGTCTGGGAAGGCGCCCGGCCCTGGTTTATCCGTGTATAACCGGGGGTACCTTATGGCGGGCTGAGACTTCTGTGGCGCGTAGAATGGACGCCGGTCATCTACCGATTAAAACCGGCAGCGTGCGAGGAAGAGTTCCACCATACCCGTCACATCATTTGGATCGGAACTATGCTGAATTGGCCGGGTGATTTGGTAAGCGCCTTTAATCCAACTACTAGGAGGCCTCAGCATGCGATTGCTTTCCTTATGAGAGGTTTCGATGACGTGCCGCTTTGGCCGGGGGAATTCGCAAGCCCCTGTAATCCAGCCTAATAGGAGGCCGTGGTACGGCTTTGGAATCTCGCTGCTGGTTTGGTGATGACTCAAGTCTGTTCGTGGCTCGGAGGTGCCGGGACGGTGTTGGTCGTTGCGTGCCCATGTAATCCAGCGTAAGAGGAGCCACGACCTCCCGAGCCACTGAGCTCCCTCCACCTCCACGTGGTGCGTCACGGGCAACGTGAGGGTGTTTGAATACCCGAGCGGCAAAGAGAGGGAGCTAAAGCCGCTGACCTGGAGTCGGGGGGTCAGCAGCTGCTGTGGGGGGAAAACATGGTGGACCTACATGACTCGCCATGCTCCCACCGGCACCCGGCAAACTTTAGCGCGGGCTGCCAGCACCCTCTTGCGGCGATACGGAGGATGTGCCCCAAAGGCCTACTGGCCTGAGTCCGATGAGCAGTGCGTTGGTGCTCGCCAATGTTACTACGAGTGGCGACGCTGGACGGTCTAACACTCCTGTCCTGTCTTGCTGCGCTGCCCCTTAGGGAGCGAGTAATGGAGAGAGTACTCCTGGCGGCATAGGCTCATCTGAGCCTGAAAAATCAGATAAGTCAGATTCACCCATGGTTTTCACCATGCCTGACCCGAGGGGCTAATCTTTCGTCTACGCCCCCTTGGTATGCCATCCTCTTCACGTGCGCACATAGCATCACAAAGGTGCTGCGCACCTTTGTGATGCTATGTATGCACGTGATGCGTTGCTACAGAAGGGGTGAACCTCGTACCATGATGACGCTGGCCGATGAGATTACGAAAAAGGACAAATTACCCTTTTCTTTTCATTGTTGAGATGAGTCAAAGTTGACCCACCCGACCATCCCAGGCTTCACGCCTCGGGGACAATGTCGCCAGAAGCCAGGCAATTTACAGGTTTATAATTAGGTTTATAATTATTGCATCCCTCACTGGCAAATCACCCTGCTATGCTTGATTATGTGTTGACTTTTAGTAAAAGAAGGCAATGCCCTGTCAGGCAAAATGTTCCTACAAATGTGAGAGGATGATCTGTAATTTTCGTATGTATTCGTGAGAGTAGCCAGCCAACCATGTATCGAGGTGAATCCTATGGTAGAGCATAATACAGCTTTGCAGAGGACGCTGCTCCGCTAACTGCACTATATTGAGACATGAGCTTCTTCCACTCAGTGCAAATGCTTCGTAATAACTAACAGACAACGATGCATGGAAGGTGTCGGGGATGTTATTAGTACTAAATGTAGTGTAAATATTGCCACGTTCCATTTCCCAAGTTTTTGTTATCGTCCCAAAACACCACACGATTCTCAGCGCAAACCGCGCCTGCTGTTTTCTAGAGGGTTCCGGACTGTAGTAGATCATTTCGATAAGATCACGCCCACTGTGCGAATGGTACAGATTGTTCTGGAACGCACGCCGCCGCCAGCGATAGCGCTAGAACATTCGACGGCGGGAGTATAAATGCCGACGCGTTTTGCCGCTTGTCAGTTGTTGATCGAAGGCCGACGCTCCGTTCGCCGCTATCAGTCTGAGACTGCTATCTGTGCGAGACTGCTGCTGTAATTGGACTTTCTGTTTACCGGGCACAGGTTCGCCCAAATAAACAGTTAAATTCCAACAAGAAGTCTCCTGTCTTCAGCCACGTCACGACCCCGTGACATCTGGTGGAGGTGCTGCTTCGTTCTTGTACCGCACGCCCCCGTCAAGCCGTGAACCCAGCCCACGTCGCGGAGAAGACACCGACGCCAACCAGGAGCATCGAACAAGCCGCCGACAGCAAGGGCTACCACCGGAGTACGGGATTCTGGAAGACAAGGCGCGGAAGACCAAGGCCATGACCGCGAGTGCAGCGACAATGACAACCGCCGCATCCCTGCCCACGATGGTCATGCATCAACCCAGGGAACCACCAATTTTCCATGGGTCATCGTTCGAAGACCCGGAGTCCTGGTTAGAAACATAGGATCGTGTGGCCGCCCTCAACCACTGGGACAACGAAGAAAAGCTCCGGCGTGTGTACTTCTACCTGGAAGACACCGCAAGGACCTGGCTAGAGAATCGTGAGTCCACGCTCCGAACGTGGGATGTCTTCTGCGGCACATTTCTGCAAACGTTCGCGAGCGTCGCTCGCAAAGAAAGGGCCGCTGCTCAACTAGAGACCCGGGTTCAGCTACCGAATGAAAAGGTTGGAATTTTCACAGAGGAGATGACCCGCCTATTTTGTCACGCTGACCCAGACATGCCTGAGGAGAAGAAAGTTCGTTTCCTCATGCGAGGGGTCAAACAGGAGCTCTTCGCGGGACTAATGAGGAATCCACCGAACACCGTCCAAGAATTTGTATCCGAGGCGACCACCATCGAAAAAACCCTTGACATGCGCACCAGACAGTATAATCGTCGCCTGACTCCAGAATGCGCTGCTGCTCAAACCAGTGACTCCAAAAACCTGCGTGAAACGATCCGAGCGATCGTGCGGGAAGAGCTGCGCAAACTGTTGCCTTCGGCGCAACCTCAAGTGGATTCGATCGCCGACATTGTGCGAGAAGAAGTTCGGCAATCACTTCGAATTCCCCCTACACCGCTGCCCGAGCCAGAAACTATGAGCTACGCCGCTGCAGTACGCCACACCGCTCCTCCCCGTCCACGCCAAAACGCCGCCCCGTCGCACTTCCGTCGCCAGACACCACCGCCGCCACCACCCCCACCGACGACCTACCGTTCACCAGCGGGCCAGCGCAGTGCGCCGAGGAAAACCGACGTTTGGTGCACGCCTGACCACCGCCCACTGTGCTACCACTGCGGCGAGGCCGGACACACTTACCGCCGTTGCCAGTACCGACAGATGGGACTGCGTGGCTTCGCCGTCGATGCACCACGTCCGCAGCCAGGAGAACGACCACGTGACATCGCCGACTACCTGACAGGAACTCGGTGGACACCACGAAGCCCTTCGCGTTCGCCGTCGCCCAGCCGCCGCATGTCACCGCACCCCCGGCAGTACTCTGGCCCAACGCGGGGCCGGTCTCCTAGCCCGTATCCGGGAAACTAAGGGCCGCAACCGATGGAGGTGCGGTTGCTGTGCGACGAACTACCGAAGATCCTCCGATGACGACGCCGACGCGACGGAGCTTTTTGAACACAACACCAACCAGGCAAAGCCCTGAAGGCAAAAGGTCACTTACCGAAGGTGGCCGGACGACGCAACATGGAAGCAGCGGAACAAGTCGACGCAGCCGTGACCCGACGCCACGCCCTAACTGTAATGCGAGACGGCGAATTAGCGACCTCGACGTTCTTATCGACGGCCACAGTGTGACCGCTCTCATCGATACTGGAGCCGACTATTCTGTCATCAGTGGGTCGTTCGCCGCGAAGTTAAAGAAAGTTAGGACAGCTTGGAAAGGCCCTGAAATCCGCACAGCCGGAGGTCATCTCGTAACGCCTGCAGGAATCTGCACAGCGAGAGTCACCATGTGATGTGTGGTGCGCGTTCAAAGTGCGCGCCTTCGAAAAGTGCGCGTCACGGAAAAAAAAAAAAACAAAAGGAGAAATACCAGAGTGCACGTGCGGTGCTGCTTAAACAAGAATGACGACGTTAAAGAGCGTCAAGCACGAGGATGCGTGGCAGGACGTGAAGTAAACAAAAGGTAAAACATCCAATGGGCAGCGAACACGGAGATTTCAAGGCCCAATGGCTTGACACCACGAAACAGTAGTATCTCCAATGAGAACGAGACAAGTGGGCCAGAGCTGAAGCCGGAGCCTGGGGAGACCAGAGCAAGGGGAATTCGAGGCAGGCAGTGCAAGCGGAAGGTCGTCACCGGACCGGGCGCTGAAGATGGGCCGTTGGGTTCCGGACCCGAGCCTACAGGACTTCCACCGGCCGGGGCCTCCTGCTGTCGGGTTCCCGCTCCAAAGGACCGTGGCCATCCGGTCCTGAACTCCTTTCCAGAGCCTGCGGACTTCGGTTCCGGCAGGCGAGCTACAGCCGTCGGGCTCCGGGCCCGAGCTGTGCGCCCAGCTGCTTGACTAGGTCGACCCTAGTTCCCGGACGCGTCGCCACCAGCCTGCGTTCTCCCGTCTCCGACGTGTCCACGCTCCTCAAGCCGAAACCATCACGATTTGGTAGGGCTTTTCGACGTGTCGCCAGCAGCCAGCGTTCCCTCGTCCTCGTCCAGCCCACGCATTGACGCAGGAGTCACGGCGTTCCGGTTTCTCATCACCGCCGAAAACCAACTTGTGGGTGAGACTGCACCGATACTCTTGCGCTACTCCCATCACTCAGCCCCTTTCGAACGTTAGGTTTAGTTACTGACTTTGAACGTTCTTGTTGGGTGTTTACAGATGTGTTTCGTCATGTCCAGTCAACTGTTTATTAAGTGTTTTGTTTTGTGAGGAATCTTTGCCTTTTTACTTTTCAATTAAACTTTTTTGTGTGTTTCTTGGAAACCGAACGGCTTTGTCCTTATTAACAAAACTCTCTGAGGCTCAGCGCGGGAGAGAAACAAATCAGCAACAAGAACCCTGCATCACAAATTGGCGTCCGCGACAGGACAAAGTCGTTTGTTTTTCCAGTAGATTTTTTTGACGCGGTTAACACGATGACGAACACGTGGGAGTTAATTGAGTTGGCGGATAAAATGGGACTGACGGGAGCGGAGTTTAGAGTATGGTACGAGGAGCGGATGGAGAGGGAGCGTGAGCAACGGGCTGCGATATGTGACGCTAAAAAGCAGCAGATTGCATTGCAAACACACGCTGAGAGAGAGGAGTTCGAGCGAGAAACACGGGCTAGGAGAGAGAAGCTCGAGCGAGAGACACGCGCTAAGAAGGAGCAGCTTGAGCTAGAAATGCGTGAAAAGAAAAGGCTGCTCGAGATAGAGATGCGCGAAAAGAAGAGACTGTTGGAACTAGAATATGAGGATTTGCAGCAGTGGCTTGAGAGGGAAAACGCTGAATATACGTGGTCTGAGAGCCAGAGTAGTCAACCAGTGGATGAGGTGTGCTCTGAAAGCAGTTACATCGGGAGCGATTTGAATTTACGTGAGACTGACCCTGTACCTCGTCATGACCTTTCGCTAGAGAAAGAAACTCTGAAAGAGTACGACAGGGAGGTAAACAGTCAAAAGACTAGGAGACTCGATAAGCTTATTGAAGCGCAGGAATGCTTCGTGAGCATGGAACAAGAACGTTCCATTCAGAGTAAAGGGTATTTTGAAACCTGTGAGAGGTCAAGCGCACTTTATTCAGAGGTAGGATTGCCTCTGAATAGCTCCGCTGAAGGAGCAATAAAAGGTCTCCTAGGTAATGCCGGCGAATGCCATAATGAAAGCTCTGATGTAGCAGCTACCTATTGTTTTGGGCCACTGGAGATAGCAACAGACGCTACGGACATGGTTTTTCACCATGATTATAACTTGCCCATACAGAGAGATGGCTTGTGTTCTCGGGAAATTGTAGATGATGCTTTTAGAAGAATATTGGAGCAAAATGCAAAAGCACTTGTTGAAGAACAGAGAGTAGAGTTGCGATGTAGGTCAGCTATATGTGACAATGAGGGTAATCACGATGACCCAGGCAGAAGGGTTGAAAGTATTGATGAACAAGCAATACAGAAAGCTGAAGGGATGGAAAGTGAACCAGAAGGCAGTAATGGTCCAGCAGGTTATTGTACGAGGAAGGACGCCGACTGGTGCTCTTTGGCATCTTCGGTTGAAGAGGTCGCTTCTGTTAAGATGTCTCAACGATTAGCGGCTTACGAGCTCAAGCAAGGCGTTCGTGGGAAGGATGAAATGATTCAGGCGTGGTTGTACTGGTGCGCCTGGAGGCAACGCCTCCGACTGGCATACAGACATTCCAGCGTGTATGCTTGTGATTTCGAGGTTGGGAACCTGGTGATACACAGCTTTAGGTTCATACGAGCTTACGGTCGAGAATTCTTCCACTGGCTTCCGATTCCTTACTCTTGTCAAATGGTTAGAGCAGTTAAACGTCTTGTACGGGACGCTATAACTTAAGCGTCAAATTCGATTTCCCGCTGGTTTCTTTTGGATCTTGCTTGCGGACCATGGAAGGGTGTTGCTTGTAAATATTTGAAGAAGTTACATGCAATGTAACATTAACATGATGTATAGTTTTTGAGATGATAGGGTATATATGATAAAAAAAAAAAAAAAGGGGTGGTGTACTACTAATTTGGGGATTTTCACAATCCGCTAGATGTGTCCATACTTTTTCTCACTTCTTGCGTATTTTGAGGTTAGTGAATGTGGACCTTTGGGCAATGCAGTGAACTGTGTGGCGGACATATGTGGGTAAATTGTGGTGCAGTGCGAAACGTGCACTCAACGGCAGTTTTTTTTTCTTCTCGAAAAAAAAAAAACTTTTCTTATTGTTGTTGGTTGAATGTTACGTTCTGTGGACTCGGTGTTTCGACGTGAGACATGTCAACGAAGAAGCAGTGTGGTGCCATCGGTGTGATGTGTTGAACTGCGTGGTGCAAATATGTGGTTTAATTGTGACGTAGTGCAGAACGCGCACTCATCGGCAGTTTTTTTTTTTCTAAAAAAAAAACTTGAATAAAAGGGGGGCGTATGTGATGTGTGGTGCGCGTTCAAAGTGCGCGCCTTCGAAAAGTGCGCGTCACGGAAAAAAAAAAAAACAAAAGGAGAAATACCAGAGTGCACGTGCGGTGCTGCTTAAACAAGAATGACGACGTTAAAGAGCGTCAAGCACGAGGATGCGTGGCAGGACGTGAAGTAAACAAAAGGTAAAACATCCAATGGGCAGCGAACACGGAGATTTCAAGGCCCAATGGCTTGACACCACGAAACAGTAGTATCTCCAATGAGAACGAGACAAGTGGGCCAGAGCTGAAGCCGGAGCCTGGGGAGACCAGAGCAAGGGGAATTCGAGGCAGGCAGTGCAAGCGGAAGGTCGTCACCGGACCGGGCGCTGAAGATGGGCCGTTGGGTTCCGGACCCGAGCCTACAGGACTTCCACCGGCCGGGGCCTCCTGCTGTCGGGTTCCCGCTCCAAAGGACCGTGGCCATCCGGTCCTGAACTCCTTTCCAGAGCCTGCGGACTTCGGTTCCGGCAGGCGAGCTACAGCCGTCGGGCTCCGGGCCCGAGCTGTGCGCCCAGCTGCTTGACTAGGTCGACCCTAGTTCCCGGACGCGTCGCCACCAGCCTGCGTTCTCCCGTCTCCGACGTGTCCACGCTCCTCAAGCCGAAACCATCACGATTTGGTAGGGCTTTTCGACGTGTCGCCAGCAGCCAGCGTTCCCTCGTCCTCGTCCAGCCCACGCATTGACGCAGGAGTCACGGCGTTCCGGTTTCTCATCACCGCCGAAAACCAACTTGTGGGTGAGACTGCACCGATACTCTTGCGCTACTCCCATCACTCAGCCCCTTTCGAACGTTAGGTTTAGTTACTGACTTTGAACGTTCTTGTTGGGTGTTTACAGATGTGTTTCGTCATGTCCAGTCAACTGTTTATTAAGTGTTTTGTTTTGTGAGGAATCTTTGCCTTTTTACTTTTCAATTAAACTTTTTTGTGTGTTTCTTGGAAACCGAACGGCTTTGTCCTTATTAACAAAACTCTCTGAGGCTCAGCGCGGGAGAGAAACAAATCAGCAACAAGAACCCGCATCACACACCATTAACGGCCGTATTTATCCTACAGACTTCGTAGTCCTACAGCGTTGCTCGAGAGATGTCATCCTTGGCATGGACTTCTTATGCCTCCATGGTGCTGTCATCAACCTAAAAACAAAGTCGATAACGTTATCCACAGAAGAAGCACTACCGCCGCGCACGCCGTCTAGACACCATGCCTTGAATGTGCTGGAAGAACAAGTTACCATTCCGCCTCGCTCAAGCGTCATTATTTCAGTCGGCGCTCCTGAATCACCTGACTTCGAAGGCGTCGTTGAAGGATGTCAGCATCTGTTGGTCACCCGAAATATTTGCGTCGCAAGAGGAATTGCAGAGTGGCGGGGAGGCAAAGCAACGGTTATGCTCACGAATTTCAGCAATGAGTACAAACATGTGAACAAAGGAACAACGGTCGCATACATCGAAGAAATTGTCGAAGCCACCAGTGCTTTTGCCCTCGCCGATTCTGCGGAACCTGCTCAGAGGAACCAAGCCCCTCCCATAGCTTTCGAGGTCAATCCCAGACTTCCGAACGATAAGCAAGAACAGCTCAAGGCCCTGCTCCTGCAATACGAAGATTGCTTTTCGTCGTCATCGAAAATTCGGCGGACCCCAATCACGAAACATCGCATCATAACCGAAGAAAATGGCAGACCACTCCGTCAGAGTCCGTACACGGTTTCGACGCGAAAACGTGAGACCATGAAGAGACAAGTTGATGATATGCTGTGGGATGACATTATCCAGCCGTCCAAGAGTCCATGGGCACCCCCGTGGTGTTAGTGAAGAAAAGGGATGGGACCCTAGGTTTCTGCGTCGATTATCGCAGCCTGAACAAAATCACAAGAAAGGACGTGTATCCTCTCCCACGAATAGACGACGCACTTGATCGGCTCCATAACGCCAAGTACTTTTCGTCAATGGACCTCAAGACTGGCTATTGGCAAATCGAAGTCGACGAAAGAGACCGAGAGAAGACGGCGTTTATAACACCAGACGGCCTCTTCGAGTTTAAGGTGATGCCCTTCGGCCTTTGCTCAGCGCCTGCAACTTTTCAACGCGTTATGGATACAGTACTGGCAGGATTGAAGTGGCAGACTTGCCTTGTGTACTTGGACGACGTCGTCGTGTTTTCTTCGAGTTTCGACGAGCATCTTCGGCGCCTTGAAGCTGTACTTCAAGCCATCAAGACTTCCGGACTCACACTGAAGCCAGAAAAGTGCAGATTTGCGTATGAAGAGCTCTTGTTTCTGGGGCACGTTATCAGCAAGTCTGGAGTTCGTCCTGATCCACGGAAAACAGCCGCCATCGACGAATTCCCGCCGCCCACTGACAAGAAAGCCGTGCGCCGATTTCTGGGCCTGTGCGCCTATTATAGGCGGTTCGTGAAAAACTTCGCCCGCATCGCCGATCCTCTCACTAACCTTACTAAGGCCGACGTGGAGTTCAAGTGGGAAACGCCACAGGAACACGCTTTCCAGGAGCTTAAACATCGCCTCCAGACGCCTCCGTTACTTGCCCATTTCAACGAATTCGCCGAGACAGAAATACATACTGGCGCAAGCAGCGTAGGTCTTGGCGCCGTTCTTGTGCAGAGGGCTGACGGACTTGAAAGGGTTATTAGTTACGCCAGCCGATCGCTATCCAAAGCAGAAGCAAATTATTCCACAACAGAAAAGGAGTGCCTCGCCATCATCTGTGCTACGTCGAAATTTCGCCCATACCTCTACGGCAGGCCCTTCAAAGTTGTGAGCGACCACCACGCCTTGTGTTGGCTAGCCACTTTGAAGGACCCTTCAGGTCGCCTCGCACGATGGAGCCTGAGACTTCAAGAATATGACATTACTGTCATTTACAAATCCGGCAAAAAACACTCCGACGCCGACTGTCTCTCTCGTGCGCCTGTCGACCAACCGCTCCCCGACGACCCGGATGACGACTACTTCTTGGGAACGATAACTACCGACGACTTCGCTGAACGACAGTGGGCCGACCCGGAACTTAAGGCCCTAATAGAATACCTCGAAGGCAGGACCGCCGAAGTCCCGAAGGTATTCAAGCGCGCACTTGCATCGTTTTTTCTACGAAATGGTCTTCTACAAAAGAAAAACTTTTCACCGCTTCGGGCTAAGTATCTCCTTGTGGTGCCTTCAGCTCTGCGACCAGAACTCCTGCAGGCCCTGCACGACGATCCGACGGCAGGGCACCTCGGTGTTTCTCGCACGCTCGCGAGGATACAAGAAAGGTACTACTGGCCGCGTCTTACCACCGACGTCACTCGTTATGTGAGGACATGCCGGGACTGTCAGCGACGCAAGACACCGCCGACAAGGCCAGCGGGACTTCTGCAGCCAATTGATCCACCTTGCCGACCTTTTCAGCAGATTGGTATGGACCTATTGGGGCCGTTCCCGACGTCGGCTTTCGGAAACAAGTGGATCGTGGTAGCCACCGACTACCTCACCCGCTACGCCGAGACAAAAGCCCTGCCAAAAGGCAGTGCATCCGAGGTAGCTAAGTTCTTCGTCGAAAATATCGTCCTACGTCACGGCGCCCCGGAGGTCCTTATCACCGACAGAGGAACGGCATTCACTGCCGACTTAACTCAAGCGATCTTGGCATACAGCCAAACAAACCACCGCCGGACGACAGCGTACCACCCACAGACCAACGGCCTCACCGAGCGGCTTAACAAGACGATCGCCGACATGCTGTCAATGTACGTCGATGTCGAACACAAGACGTGGGATGCCATTCTTCCGTATGTGACCTTCGCATACAACACGGCGGTGCAGGAGACGACGCAGATATCTCCATACAAATTGGTCTACTAAAGGAGCCCGGCAACGACGCTCGATGCCATGTTACCCAACGTCACCGACGAAGAAAACCTTGATGTGAGCGAGTACCTTCATCGCGCCGAAGAAGCCCGACAACTTGCGCGTCTCCGTATCAAGAATCAACAGACGACTGACAGCCACCGTTACAACCTTCGACGACGCTTCGTGGAATACCAGCCCGGTGAACGTGTTTGGGTGTGGACGCCGATACGCCGACGTGGACTAAGTGAAAAGCTTCTGCGACGGTACTTCGGACCGTACAGGGTGGTTCGACGTCTCGGCCCACTTGATTACGAGGTTGTCCCCGACGGCATTACGAACTCTCAACGACGCCGATCGCGACCTGAAGTCGTCCATGTCGCGCGCCTCAAGCCGTTTCATGCGCGTTAACAAACTGAACCAGTGTTTTTTGTATTATTGTTGTATCGTAATTTATTCATTGTACTTTCTTGCATTATTATTGTACCTTCATCTTTAGTTAAAGCATCGAGACGATGCCTTTTTCGGAGGGGGGCAATGCCACGTTCCATTTCCCAAGTTTTTGTTATCGTCCCAAAACACCACACGATTCTCAGCGCAAACCGCGCCTGCTGTTTTCTAGAGGGTTCCGGACTGTAGTAGATCATTTCGATAAGATCACGCCCACTGTGCGAATGGTACAGATTGTTCTGGAACGCACGCCGCCGCCAGCGATAGCGCTAGAACATTCGACGGCGGGAGTATAAATGCCGACGCGCTTCGCCGCTTGTCAGTTGTTGATCGAAGGCCGACGCTCCGTTCGCCGCTATCAGTCTGAGACTGCTATCTGTGCGAGACTGCTGCTGTAATTGGACTTTCTGTTTACCGGGCACAGGTTCGCCCAAATAAACAGTTAAATTCCAACAAGAGGTCTCCTGTCTTCGGCCACGTCACGACCCCGTGACAATATGAAGAAAGCAAAGTGGTTGAGAAGACAACTTGCATCGAGCAAGGATCAAACCTTGCCATGGGCAGGGCCAAGTTGTTTATGCTGTGTGCGTTAGGTAAGCATAAAAAATAATTTACAAATGGTTTGATGCTCTAACCACGGTGCAGGTCCTCATTAGGCGAAATATTTTATGTCAAGTAATTTAAGTATGATGTTTGGGTGGGCCTTTTCCACAATGATAATGATTTCCTGGACGATTTCCTTTGTGCAAGCATTGAAATTCTTGACACAATGTCCAGCTTCCTTATAAAATCAGTGTTTTATAGCATTGTTATATATGTAACATTTTACACCCCATTTTGAATTTTATTTCATGTTTGTGGGGATCGTCAGCACCTTCCGTTTGTGCCTCATCCCCCGGTTAGCCTGTTATCGTCACGCTGCACAACATGATTACTGGGATCTACTGTTTTAGAGCAGTGTGGCGGACATGGAGCCGGACTTTGTATCCTATGCAAGGCATGTTTTTTTCTTTTTGACATCAAGACGCCATGGCACTGCTTCGTGCCGTGCTTGCATATGTCATCAAAGAAGTGCGTAAAATCGCCACTTGTGATGGCCTTCCGGCCTCCTTGGGATTATATCTTGTTCAATAGAAGCTTGTGTTAGACAAATGTTAAATTATAATCGAGCATAAGGTATGCACTGCTTTGTTGTTTGGAACGTACCTCTGCATTATAGTCTCGCTTCGCTCATAGACACACATACTGTATGCCAAATCTACACCAATAGGGTGCCAGCGCAGAGTCATTGTAGTACCAGCAACCCAAGTAGCTGCCACTCTGTGTGTTGCGACTTCCAAGCAATGTGCACACTGTAAACAAGCCAAAGTGACCGGGTAAGTTGTTGTAGAAGGAATGGGTGGGGGTTTCATTTTCTTGTAATGGCACTACGAAAATTCAAGATGGTGGTGACCAAGTTTACCACCAGAGGAAATCTCGGCGCACCTGAACTTGTTTGCTTATCTTTCTCATATTTCGTGTTTTGTCCTTTTTGGTGCTGTTGCACAAAGAAGCATAACTGACTATTGCAGCCTACTATGTCTTTCATTTGGGCTTTGTCTTTTCTTATACTTGATTCTTTGTATCATTTTTAAAATTTTGAAATATTCTTTAATGGTTAATCACCTGATTCTCACCGTTTTCCCCAGTTCGTGTGCATGTCTATTAGAGGTACACCATCATCATCAACTCAACACACATTCTGCTCCCAGGGGGTGTCTCCTCCATCATTGCACAGGGGATGGGGTCTCGAACCACCACTGGTATTCTTGGCTCGCGGCTGTCAACGATGATGATGAAGCCCAAAATATGGCTCATACACACTCGGGGGATCAGCCAAGAATTGATTACATGAGTAGTAGTAGTAAACAACTTTATTAAGGCAGCTGACGGTTTCCTAAGTGGCGAGGGCTGTCAGGCCATGCCTGGTCGCCACCTCGTCAGCGCGTTTGATGGCCCGGAGCTGGGTGTCCAGGCTTGTGGTCGTGAGGATTCTCTCCCAGGCCTCACTTGAAGGTGACTGTCCTAGGAGGTTTGGTGGGGGAGGGTCCTTGCTGCATCCCCAGATGATGTGATCCAAGGTTGCGGTCTGGGTCTTGCAAAGGGTGCACGTAGATGTGAATAAGGCAGGGTATATGTGCCTGTATATGTACGGGGAAGGGAATGAGTTCGTTTGAAGCCGCCGCCAAGTGATTTGTTGAGCTTTGTTTAGTTCCGGGTGCGGGGGTGGTCTGGTTTGCCTTGATAGCTTGTAGTACTGTGTGATGTCGTGAAAGGTGATGAGTGCTTCAGTTGCTTCGATATCGTGGTCCGAAGTCTGGCCCACCGCTCGGCATACGAGTCCTCGAGCTTGTCTGTGGGCGGCTTCGTTGCCCGGGTTT
The DNA here is from genome assembly GCF_043290135.1 of Rhipicephalus microplus. Classification (NCBI taxonomy): domain Eukaryota; kingdom Metazoa; phylum Arthropoda; class Arachnida; order Ixodida; family Ixodidae; genus Rhipicephalus; species Rhipicephalus microplus. Next base: position 220,584,322 of record NC_134702.1, read on the forward strand.
CCTGCGTGCGCTGGGACCCAGATGAGTTGGATTAAACGAGGATCGTCATCGTCGGTGCTGCTGGCAGTAGTGTCGCCTGAGGCGTTGCGTGCCGCTCGGGGCAGAGGACGGAGGATGCGCGCCGTGGTTGGGGAAACAGTGCCCCGGGCAAATCGGATGATAGCAGATTTGGAGTCACTGATAATTGTTTCAAAACCGGCCATTGCGGCGAGTGCTATGGCAGCTTCTTCGGCCTCGGTTGGGTCTTGTGTGCGTATGGAGCCGGCGCACCTCGTGGTAGGCTCTATATCGACTGGGGTACGTTTCGACGAGACGTTGATTGCAAAGGCTTGTTTGGGGGTTGGGTAGCTTGCCGCGTCGACGTGAGCCACTTTTGTGTTCGTACCATAGGTATTGTGAAGGTTTCTGGCGCGGGCTGATCGTCTACCGTCATGAATGCCGGCCAGCATGTTTTTCGGCAGCGGCTGCACAATGAAGCGCTGTCTGAGGAGAGGCGGTAGCGAGATCAAGTCTTGTCCGCTTGGTGACGAGGGAATTCCGATTCGTTGAAGTATCCATCTTCCGGTTTTACTACCACGCAATCGTTCAATTTGTGCAGTTCGGTGAGCCTCGATAAGTTCATCTATTGTATTGTGAATTCCAAGGCTGAGGAGGTGCATGGTCGATGTGGTGCGGGAGAGGCCCAAAGCGATCTTGTGGACTGTGCGAATAAGTCTGTCTACTTTTTCTTTTTCAGCCTGGAGGAGTCGTAGGTACGGTAAGGCATAAGTTATTCTTGTGGTTACGAAGGCGTTTAACAGCTGGAGAAGTTCCTTTTCTTTCATGCCGTGTTTCCGCGCGGAGATTCTTCCTAACAGACGGGCAGTCTGAGTGACGGTGACCGCAAGCCTCTCTAGTGCGACGGTATTGCCCCTGCCGGCTTGTACGTGAAGGCCGAGTACCCGCATGTGCTGCACTATCGGTATTTCGGATCCGGCCATTCTGAGAGTGATGGTTGGTAGTGGCGGGTGTTTAACCTTACGGTAGTCAGGAGGACGAAGAAGGAGGAGTTCAGATTTCTCCACTGAGCATTCGAGACCTGCACACGCGACGTATCCGGCCACTGTGTCCACAGCACGTTGCAGTGCCTCCTCGATCTGTCCGTCGGAGCCAGTAGTGGTCCATACCGTCACGTCGTCCGCGTATAGGGTGTGTCGGATATTGGGTATGCAGTCTAGTAACTGTGGGAGTTGGCTCATTACAAGGTTGAAGAGGAAAGGTGAAAGAACAGCTCCCTGTGGCGTGCCTTTGTTGGATAGGGCAAGTCTCTTCGTGGCGTTGCTGTCAATCAGGGAAAGTTCCACAGTACGGCCTTGGAGGAAAGAGCACACGTAGTTGTAAATACGTTCCCCAGGGTTTGTTGAAGCCAAGTGCTGGGCTATCGCTTCATGTGTTACGTTATCGAACGCCTTGCGTAGGTCTATGCCTAGCATTGCTCGCGTGCCCGCACGTACGGGGTCTTTCAACAAATCGTGGTAGATTTGTACGAGGGCGTCTTGAGTAGATAAGTGGGCGCGAAAACCGAGCATGGTTGGAGGGAAAAGGTCTTGCTCTTCTGCAAGTGTTTCTAGCCGAGCCAAGACCACGTGCTCAAATAGTTTGCCGAGGCATGAAGTTAACGAGATGGGGCGAAGATTTGATAAGTCTGCCTTTTTTCCGGGCTTTGGTATAAACACTATTTTCGCGTGCTTCCATTCTTCTGGTATATTTCCGGCATGCCAGCAGTCATTGAAATATTCAGTAAGGGCAGTTACTGACCTTGCGTCTAGGTTGCGGATTGTTTTGTTCGAGACGCCGTCTGGACCTGGTGCCGAAGTTGTGCGAAGCTTTAGAATGGCTGCATACACTTCGGCTTCTGTGATGTCGGCATCAAGAGTTGGATTTGGTTTACCTTCATAGGGTGGTAGCGGTGTCGCTGGTTGATGGGCTTGGTTGATGTATTTGTCCGCCAGTTCAATTAGTAGATCTTCGTCTGATCCGGGGTGTTGGTGGACAAGTCGCTTAAGTCTGTGCCGTGCGGCTGTTTTCGAGTCGTCGGGATCCAGTAAGTGGCGTAACAGGTGCCACGTCTTCTTGTTGCCTAGCTGTCCGTTGAGTCCGCTGCACAGCTGGCCCCATTGTTGGCGGGCGAGGTAGGTACTGTGTCGCTCAATTTCTTCAGAGAGGGCCTGTATGCGGCGACGCAATTTCTTATTGTAGCGCTGCCTCTGCCATCTGCGCAGCAGGCTGGCGTGTGCGTCCCACATGTGGAGAAGACGAGAGTCTGTGGCAGGCGTTTCCTCTGCTGCTTTACTTTCGCGCGTTGTGCGTCGCACGTGGTCGTTTAGGGAGGCTGTCCATTCCTTGAGGTTTGTTATGCGTTCTGGGGCTTCACTTTCACGGATGTCTCTAAATTTTGGCCACTCCGTGATTTGAGCGAGGGCGTTGTGTACTCTCTTGCCAGCGGACGTCTGTACCTGGATGGCAATGATGTAGTGGTCACTACCAGCGAGTTGACAGGTGTTCTCCCATCTGGCCTGCGCAATATTCTTGCAGTATGTGAGATCGGGTGACGTGTCCCTACACACGCTGTTTCCTATGCGGGTTGGTGACTGCTGCAGGTCATTTAGTAGAGTGAGCCGGAGGTCCTGACCGAGTTGCCATAGCTTCTTGCCTCGTTTGTTCGCCTGCAGGTAGCCCCAGTCAGGGTGCCTGGCGTTGAAATCGCCCAGTATAAGCAGTTGTGCGCCTCGAGAAAGCGATGTGGTTTTCTGGAAGAGCAGGTTGAAGTCGTCGGCGCGTGCCCGGGGTGCGCAATATACGTTGAGGATGAAGACTGATTGGTGCGAGCGTTTTCGCGGAAGAATTTCAACGACCGTGTGTGGAATGTCCGAGAATTCTAAGTCGTGTTGTTTCGCCGTGAGGCTCTTGTGGACGAGCGTGCCTGTACTTGGGGCTTCTTGGTTGTGCGAGTCGGTGAATTGTTGGAAAGCGATGTAACCAGGGAGTGAGACAGAAGCCATTGTTTCTTGTGAGACAGAAGCCATTGATTACATGAAATAATGAGACATTTTTCATGGAGAAAAATACCGTACCTAACTCGAACACAGTGCAACGATTGTTTTTTGCTCCCGTTGAGAGTAGATGATGGTGCTCGCTTTGGCACCTCTAGCGCCGCTACACCAATTCCCTGTTGCGCTTTGCCCTTGACCCTGCACCGTCGTTGACTACGAGGCAACCACCGCCGGCCAAGCTCGGTTGCCCCGTGGAGATCCTCAAATAGCCTAGTGCGCGCTTCAAGTCGCAACCATCCCATCACCGGAACGGGATCAAGGGTGTTCCACCAGAAAGCCAAGTCAACCGAGCCAGGTGAGATGTTTGATTCCTTCACCACCCTTCTTTCTTGCACGTGCTCGCCGCTCGAGCGGAACATTGTCTAGAAGGTTTCGCGGGTCTTCCACAGGTGTTTCACCGTAGGAGGTACGGACTTTATAGCGATGCATCGGCACTTATCACCAAGCTTCGAATGCGGGATTTTTTCGGAACAGCACTCATTCCTCTTTCTGGGTTCTGATTCTGGCACTGTCATTCGGGAAAAGCGAAAATTCTCTTTAACCCTTGGCAAGTACAGTGTACTACCGTCGTCCACTCCGCAAAGCGTGCTGCACAGCACGGGATTTCGTGCCCAGCCGTGCGCGCTCACATCTGGCATCGCGTTTGCTTATTCAAGGTACTTTTGCAGGCATGGGACAACAGGCGGATGAGCCGCAGCCGACTCCACAGATGGGGCACTTTTTCGCTTTCGTTTTCTTTTTCCTTATGACTCGTCACCGTAGAAGCAGCGTGAAAGGCGGTCGAGCTCGCATGCGTGCGTGCAAGGCGTCGTACAAAGCTGACTTCTTCATTTTTTTTCCGCAGAGTGCACACACATGACTGGCAGCTTTCTGAGAGATGTGCTAAAGTTGCTTTCCTCCTCCTCTCGATCTCCGTTCAACTGCGCATTTCGGCAATATTCACGAGCTTGACTTGTACCGGTGGTGGCGGTGACATAACTTACGAAACATCTCTGGCCCATGGCCAGGAGAGCCTGGTTGTAAAGAACAGCTTTGAAAACTTTGGCGTCTCTTGTGCGCAGGTGGTGCAACTGCGAACACGTTTTACCTGGCTCCTGTCATCTCTTGCAGTTTGCCCATGCCAAAAAGCTGGAGGACCATGTGGAAAACGAGAAGGCTTAAAAAAAAGTGCATCTGAAACAGTGCCTGCCGGAGCAGCTGTTGCTCGTGCCTGTTATTTAGTGTCATCTCGTCTGCAACAGAACTTGAATTGTAAGCAAGACAGTTGACACATAAATCATGGTTAATTTCTAATCAACTGTCATACTCTGCGAGGATACTTGGGAGTAAACTGTCGGTTTCATATGTTCTGCTTCGGACGATAGCTTCTTTGTAAGTCTTTTCTTTGTGAAGTACAGTGTTTCAAGTTGTGATTCTCTGGCACGTATCTACTGGTACATCGAAGAGGTAAAATTATAACCCGGAGACTTTGTTTGCATGTTGTGGTGCTCAGTATCATTCATGATCACTGTTCTAACTGTTTGGAGAGAGCAGTTTGTATGCTTGCATTGCGAAATTCAAACCACGGTGAAAAGTTATGAAAACAGTTCGAATATGCCGATTGATACGGAAAAGACCTCTGCCATAGTTCCATATTATCATGCTTGAGTGACGCAGTGCATCAGCTTTCATTGCATTCTAGAACAGCTCCTACGTGTTTAAGCTGTTCTTTCACGTGTACCTCTTTTGTTTATATTAACCTTCTGCCTTGCCTCTGTGCCTTTGGTGTTCTTGATGGTCTCGCTCTCTTGTCCCGTTTCATTGTCCTCCCTTGCAATAACAAGTATGTTAGACATATCTTGCTCAGTGAGGTGGCCGCAATCGGTAATGTATGGTGCATTACACCAAGTTATCACGCCTACGAAAAACAACAGTTCGATCCGGTATCGAGGTTTTCTTTTGGTGCGGGATTGCTTGCTTCATCGCAATTGGCCCGTGGAATGTTGGTGTGCGATGGTCCACTATAATTGATGTTCAGCCTCTGTTTCCTGACCACATCCACCCCACAAGGAGCAGCAGTGGCGCTGCACTGTGAGGGTCAAGCCCCCTGTGCTGTCTTTTGCCATTTTTTACTTCATTAGACACCATCTTCTGCTTGCTTTGTTACCTTCCTGCCTTACTAGCTTGTTTCATGCGAGTGAATAGCCTAGATTTGAGAATCATGCAATGCAAGCGGTTCGTCCTCAGCAATTCTACAGATACTTAAACAGCCAGCACAGACTGGCACTGGTTGACGTTGGTTAATTTATCACCAGTTCAGGTGGGTGCCATCTAAGTGCAAGTAAAGTAGCACAGTGCCGTAATATAAATAGCCAAGAAAAAAAGTGTGGCTAAGTGGTTGCTATGGTGTTGAATAAATAACTGGTATAATTTCGGTTCATGTTGACTACCATTTGCTAAATGTTGCCTTATGGTAATGATGGCCAAATGATTGCTCATATTGATAATCATTTGACCTCAATCTTTGTAAATGTTTGCTTAGCTGTGAATATAATGTCGGCTTATGTTTGTTACCCATTGAGCTACGTAGTCTTCATTCACTCTCAGTTATCCTCGCATATTCACGGACGAGTTTCTGCTTGACTTTTTCGTTTTTTTTTTAAGATTTTGTCTCTGTGTGGAGGGTGTGTCCATTGTCGTAGACGACTCATTGGCGCAGCGCCATTGTTAAAAGCCGCTGAGGCCTCGCTGAGTGCGAAAGAGGTCAGACATCACGTGGACGCACCTGCATGAGTCGTGGCTTCCGGCGCAAGCTTTGCTGCTTGCCACATGACGGTTGTACCCGTCCTTAATGGTTCGTCAATAGACGGCGAGGCATGCCGTGAGCCTGATTTTCTGTATGATCATGAAAAATAGATGCAGCTTGGTTCTTCCCATTTAAGTAGCCACTCTTAGTTTTCTTTCGCATTGCCAAAACCCACCCATGCACCTCGAAGACAGCAGTGGTGTTTTAAAATTGAGCCGCCATGAAAGAGATGTAGGCGCATGAAGACCAGTCCAGTCAGTGCCTCTCCACAATTCAATCGTGCTTAACGTCACGGGTGTGACGTCGCATGTATAACCACCAAATCAAGCCACTTTCATTCATATTTATCTGTTGCTTCTTTCATTACACCTGCAATTAATTTACATGTTGTCTCTCTATAAGTGACACCCGCCTCGATGGCTAGTTGTTTTGAGGCTCGACTGCTGATTCGGAAGACCCGGTATCGAATCGTGGCTATAGCGGTCACATTTCCATGGAAGCAAAATGCTACAGGCCCGAATGTTTAGATTTAGGCGCACGCTAAAGAACCACAGGTGTTCAAAATTTACGGAGCCCTCCACTACGGTGTTTCTCATAATGATATTGTGGCCCTGGGACGTTAAACCACTGAACTCATTACAAACGACTGTGTATGACAGTATCCGTTCACTCGACTTTTTTTTTCTAGTTTTGTCAGCTTTTCTTTACCTTTTGGTTATCTTTCTAGATGGCATGATGGTCGAATACTAGTGGAAACATCCCAACAGTGTGGGTGTGCCACAGAAATCAGCTTTGTTTGTATAGTTGAACACGGTTATACTGAACCCATATATATCGAATTTTCAAATATATCGGACTCTAAAGTTATCCCCTTTAAATTCCTTTGTAAAGGTATAGAAATTCACACGTTTATATTGATCGGCATTGTTACACACCTTCGGATATAGCGAACATTTAGATTTAGGCGCACGCTAAAGAACCACAGGTGTTCAAAATTTACGGAGCCCTCCACTACGGTGTTTCTCATAATGATATTGTGGCCCAGGGGCGTTAAACCACTGAACTCATTACAAACGACTGTGTATGACAGTATCCGTTCACTCGACTTTTTTTTCTAGTTTTGTCGGCTTTTCTTTACCTTTTGGTTATCTTTCTAGATGGCATGATGGTCGAATACTAGTGGAAACATCCCAACAGTGTGGGTGTGCCACAGAAATCAGCTTTGTTTGTATAGTTGAACACGGTTATACTGAACCCACATATATCGAATTTTCAAATATATCGGACTCTCAAGTTATCCCCTTTAAATTCCTTTGTAAAGGTATAGAAATTCACACGTTTATATTGACCGGCATTGTTACACACCTTCGGATATAGCGAACGCCGCGCGACCTGAAAGGTGCGTTTCGGCACTCGCCTACTCCCCCCCCCCCCCCCCCTACGATCTCCGCGACTCCGTGCGCAATTTGGAAGGTGCGCTATGGAATTCGCAGCGCCGGGTGACCCCTGCGCGGCACCACGCCTCCGCCAAAACCCGAATCGCTCGAAAAAAAGGTAAGAGGGAGAGGGCTCGGACTGCACAATCTCTAACTTGCGAAACTGCTTTTTTTTCTGTTTCTCTTTCTCTCTCTCATGCTTTCTCCGTGTACCCGCCGGCTCGGAGAGCAGGCACGAAGGAGCCAACGTCCTCCTCCTTTCGCATTTTCTTTTATTTTTTTGTTGCTGTTTTGCGAGTTTTGATCAACCAACCACAGCTTGCGCCTTTTGCTGTTGCCCTCAAGGGCTGCGATCGCCTCGTGAGCGCTTTGTTGCTTCTTTTACACTACGGCTAACAACAGCTAGAGGCAGCTACACGGCAGGCATAACCACCCTTAGGCTCCTAACTGTGGTGATCGCAAACCAGTAGCTTAGGCAGAGTTCGTATTTTTTTTTTCGAGTGGGTAGAGCACCTTTGTAAGCTTAAGTGGTGTTCGGGAAAGAAAGCAGTCATGAAACGCTATGTACATTATGATGAAAATAAATTCCCACACCACTTTTGCCGTCGGGTCATTCTGGGAGAAATTGACTAGAATTCAAAATCGTACATTTTAGATTTGATTGTGTGCTTAATATTTTATGCATAAAAGTGGTAGGAAGAGTAAGATGGAAGCTTGCGAAGAAAATTTCATAAACAGGGGTTGTGGTATAATAGGCTGAAAAGGAACTCTTTTTTTATATGAGTAATTTACGACAGAAGAATTATTTGTACACATTGAACACCGTGGGACCAACTTCATCGCCATTGGATCTTGAATGTTCCTAACAAAGTAATGCACAAGTATTACAGCTAAAAGAGGATATCTTGCGTACGAATTGTATGCAGAACAAAGAGTGAAGGTACATTGTTTGAAACTTGTAGATCGAAAAATCTATTTTTGAAACATGTATGAACGTGGGAGATTTTGTTATACTTGCTACAGAACAGTTGCTACAAAGTCGATAAGAACTATCAACTTTGTTTTTAAAACAAGTTTTGTGTTTCTTTCTCCACAATTGCATGCACGTTTTTAGTTATTGAACGTCTAAGCCAGCGAGGCTGCATAATTCGCAACACCCTCACATACGCTCGCAAATTTTGTCTTTATATGTTTGGCAATTGTATTGGAAAATTAATTTTCTGTGAGTAAACCATAAAGCATTGTTGAACGCACTGTCAGAATAAGCCTTTGCTGTGTAGGTTGTGCGCATGCACGCTAGCGTCACTAAGGTAAGCGCCATAAATTTTGGTGGCCTAAACGACACAACAGGAGTAAGGCAAGAGTGGACCAAAGGCCATGTGGTGTTACAAACGTGTTAATGTAAAATAAAATAAAAAACGCCAGTGCAGGCCTCCGCGATTGGCTATACGGGCGTGCGGCAGACCACCACTTTTGATTTCGACAATCTCCACTGAAGCTGCTTTTCGGGCCCTGAAAAGGCTGATTACTGCTAATTTCTTCTCGATTCAGTGATATCTTCTATGTGGTTTGCATATATCATTGAATCTCATATTATGTATAATGCCGCATGCAAAAAAATGGCTTCACCATGTGTCACAGAGTCGCAAGCCATAACATGTAATCTTAAAAGGAACTTCAAGCCACTATAACATTGCTTATGTCCGGCTCATTTGTACAGAGAATACTTGTTAAATGAGGATATCAAACATAATCCTTGTTTTGCGTTAGACGTTTTGTGAGTTCCTGTAACGAAGAAACATTGTTTGAATTTCATGATTGTGTAATAACAATAGAGGTAACGTCCGTTACATTTTTGGGTAACGGTTAACGCGTTACCTTTTTTGTTGGTTACGTAGGGTGGTAACGCGCTCCTTTTTTTGTTGGAGTAAGGAGTAACGTGTTGATTTACCTATTTGTGGTAACGGATATATCAAACAACACTGCTTTAAACTGATCCTACAGAAATAAATACCGCCCAAATTGAGCTCACCATGCTTATTTTACCCTAACAAGCTTCATACTCGCAGCAGCTCCGCGCTTTCACTTCACCTTAATTCTGGATGACATCACTTTGTTGGGTCCATATTCACTAAAGTTTACCGTCAAAAACATGTGATTATGTGGGCTGGAACCAAACTACGACAAAATGAAATATTCTCATTTTATTGCAATAAAAAGTGCTTCATATCACTTACTCGATTAACCATCACTTCACTGTGTTGTCTTATTTGAATTAGTTTACAGTATAAAACGGTGCATGCTGGACGCGTTGGTGGGGGCTTATGGGAGTTAGACTTTACTGTTTCGCTTACTTTTCATTAGGATTTGTTCAGGCTTGTCTGTAAGATATCTAATTAGTCCTTGGCCACAGGTTTGACAACTGTTTGCAACGTGTTCATTTACATTTGATATTCCTACCTACCATCATTCGATTTGCAGCTTCAGCACGACATGTCAAGCGTGGGCAGTTGAGTGCATCGGGTGGCACGCGATCTTTTGGTGGCCAGCCTCGCTTCCAAGGTGCGTTTCTGGGAGCCGCCGCAACGGCAATCAAAACAGTCGATGCATTCTCTGCACGTAACGATGACGCCAACGCAAGTGCCTACATGGCAAGTGGCTCCAACGGTGACGCCAAGGCAAGTTCTGCTTAACAAAGTTTGACACTCAGCAGGATCTCAGGGTGACATATTCAACCTGCTACATGCAGAGGTCTTGTAGAGCTATACTTCTAAGTTGGCTAGGAGAACAGTCTGCCTCATCCGCTATGCACGAGCATGACCAGAGCACGCCCAGAGCTTGGCTATTAATCCCGCAGGCAAGCTCAGCAGTGAGCTGATTACCAGTAAATTGCCGCATGACGTGGCACAGCCCCTATCTAGTAATATTTAGCATTACTATCAATCTTACCTGGATTCCCGTTTACGCTCACATCTACTCACGCATTTTAAAAAAAGTGTAGTTTATACGCCGTTCCAATATTCATTAATTAAACTCAGATGGCGGCACCTGGCCTGCTTCTTGCTAGGCGTTCTTCCGAGTAAGCCTTCCTCTTCTAGTCCCGAACGGGGTCGACCTTGATGGCTTTGCTCGTGAACCGTGTAAACGAAGGAGTCTCCTTTCTTTCCCGTGCTCGGGTCTCCTGCATTCGCCTTTGTGGAACCGATCAGCTTAGTTAGTTGATGAGTCTAGAGCTAGCTTTGCGGTCTGCATCAGCCGCATTAATTGCCCTACACAGAACACGCCCGTACTTGTTGACCCATACTGACTCCTTCCCCCTCAAGAGTGTTACTGGGTACTCGATGTCCAGTAACGCGATACAAAAAAAAAATCTCACAAACTAAACTCACTCTCGGTGCGCACACATGCGTAAACCGATTGTCATTTTAAACTCAACAGAACTTTAGTGATCTACTGCAAAATAGACGCAGTGACATATATACATATTGCACAAACGGTCCTCCGAAAGCAAACTCTCTCGTAATGCACAATGAGGAACGCACTCAGAATGAAGTCCATAGCGCGAGTCAGTTTGCACTAGCTTGAAACAGGGAACACGCATCGTGCATAGTTCTGCGACTTTTGTCTTAATTTCACCACACCACACGGACATTGTCCCAACACTTTATGCGCCGTCCAGGCCCCGCATAACACACTCAAAGAAAGTGATGGACCTAGCGCTATAGTTATATCTTAGTCCCGATGAATTGCACCAAGAAAAAAAAAACTTATAATGAACTTCACAAATGCTACCCTATCTTATCTACAAATTTATTCCTACACAATACATCTACTACCCCTAAAAGCAGTTCTACCACTTAGAGGCAAGCAAGTATCTCAATAACAACACAACAAAAAAATGTCTAGTATAACAAATAAGACATTTTCACATCATGCCGGAACTATTAGTCTGTTCAACTTACTTTAACATCACGCATAACACCTAAACGTGCGATGCAAACTACTGTACAGTCATTCAATTCATAGAAACTTCTTCAGTGGCTACATATAAACAACAACAACAAAAACTCAACCATATGAAACGGACAAAACATCCTATTTCCACCAAACAGTTACGATCACTGAATCCAATGATCGTTCAAGATGCGAAAGAGCATCAACAGTCTCTTTCAGAGCGCCCTAATTACGAACAATTTTGTTTCACATTCGCCTCTCATTCTATTGTGGACGCCTCCTGTTGCGACTGGTTCAGCTTCTCACTGAAAAATGCGACTGATGGTTCACATTCACCTATCGTTTGAGTGAGGCAACCTTTAATTGCCATTTCCGATGTGTCCATGGCGAAACAAAAGCTTTGCTGGGGTTGGTTGCCGTTAACTCAGAAAACAACGTCAAGCCCTATAACTCAGACTACCTGTGCCTCTACGTTTCACGGCAGCGTGTTCGACGCTCTTGAACCACCGTTACCGACAAATAACTGACTTTTCACTGAAAGCCTTTCAAAATGTCACCACTCTTTGGTAACATGCCATACCTAAACAATAAAAAAAAGCAAAACTTGGTAAAAAAAATACCTTCTCTCCACGGCGATTACATAAAAAAACTGTTTCAAAACTAAAAAAACAACCCAGAACAAAAATACCTTCAAATATCTGGTAGTTAACTCCTCTTAAAAGCTGACGTCTCAACTTCACCTTTGAGTCGCACACGCGATGGTCCTAACCTGACGAATTTTCTTTTCGAACAGGGAATACACCAGACGTAGAACTCTTTCATTCGACCGCTCAACTCCAACACTAGCCGCTTTTTAACGCACTTTCTCATTTTATTTTCTGGGAATTTACGACGGCAAGAGCTGTCGTGCTCTGACACTTTTTGTGGGCACGACTCTGGCCCTACTGACTGCTGTGACTGCTTCCAGTCCAACTGCGCCCAATCAGTTACCCTGACGTGCGTCCCCTTTTTCACCTGACGCCGCACATCGGCTAGTGGCTCCTCACGTTCCTTCTCTCCATCGAGAGCATTTCCATCGAACGGACTAAGCCACGCGCTGTCTACATTAATACATTCACAGCAACTTCTCAACTGCGCCTGCTGTACAAGTGATGCGAAATTAGTCGTTTGCGGCTCTCTTGCTCGGCCGTCCTGTTTCTCCACTGTGCGCTGCACAGCGTTAGAGCTAAGGCTAGAACCTCGAGGCACATGCTCTGGCTCCCTCATCGGTGAATACTGCTCCGGTGTAATGCACTGTCTTGAACAGCTGATATCTCTCTTATTACCCTCATTTAGATCACGTAGTGGCTTTTGCCAGTGATGACGAAGACACTCATAATCAGCGGGACTGAGCAATACCGACACACTTGTATTCAACTGATTGGTCACTACGCATCGCAATTTCACAGGCTGAGCAGGGCTTCCCGACGAGGTTGAAAGAGCTAGAGGTACGTACAGCAGACGTGCAGTAACACCATGACCAAAAGCGTCTGTAAACCTTATTGTGCCTCTCCTCTGGTCCAAAACTTCAGTGGACACTTCATTCTCTCGTACCACTGTTACATCCACACCTGTGTCAACGCGTGCAAAACAGGACTTGCTTCCCACGAGAATCTCAATCTGCGGATCCCTCATCAGCGAGTTTTGCACAATGGGGGAATGTCGTGACAGTGCAACTCGGCTTTCAAGTGGTCGCTTATTATGGGAAGCTACGCATTAAATTTCGGCTGCATTAGCAGCAGTCTCAGGTGAGAGCTTGTAATATCCCTGAAAGTGACCCTGTCTACCGCATCGAAAACAAACTGCTGAATTAGGGCTGAAGTTAGAACTAGCCGGTGGTTTGGCTGGCGATCTATAATTAAAATTTTCTGGCCCTGCATTGTGGTAGCTGCCCTGCCTGCCGCTGCCGAGGCTTTTTCCAAATTGGCGGCTACTTCCGCAATATCCCTGGGCCTCAACCAATCAATTACTTCCTGCTGAGTTACCAGTGAGCGGAGGTCATCTGGCATTAACTGTTTTAGCCTGTCAGCTATCAGCAACTCCTGAAGACCTTCGAATGTCTCCGCTTTTCTACTTGTAACGTAGTAAGTGAACACGGTCTCCAGGCGCGCCGTCACTTGGCTCCACGATTCATCTGCCCCTCGTTTGATTTCCAGAAACATTTGTCGGTATTCGGTCAGAGTCATCCTCAGCTCCTTTAGCACCCTCGACTTTAAATCTGAATACGGCATTACCACAGCTTCTGCCCGATTGGCAACGAACGTACGCATATTGTCAGTTAAGAATGGCAACAAAATCGTGCCCTGAATTTCTTCGGTCATGCCCAATGTCGCAAAAAGAGCGTCCGCATGTTTGAACGATGCTGGAAGCATCATCTCATTAGTGGGCATGTGTGCCAGGACTGCTTTCAGCTCTTTCGCGTACCGTGTGATACTAGAATGCTGCTTCTAGTTTCTCGGCTCCTCTGACAAGCCACGCGATGACCTCATTTTCTCTAGCTCAAGCTTGAGCTTTAACGCTTCTCTCGAGCTGCAACTCGCGGTTGCGATCCGATTCATCGACACTGCCACCTTCTATCACATCTCGATCTGAGTCCACCATCTTCCACCGTGTGCCTGAATGCAAGGGCATTCGGTAAAAGAAAATTATGGGGGCCCCGAGAAAGCGCGAAGCAGGCCTCACCTTGCAGTGATGCGTCGCCCGATGACCACGTTGGTAGGAACAGCGTCCGTCTCGTTACCAACGCTATGTTTGTGGCATAACGCAGCAAACTGATAGGTATTCTATTTCGAAGGATATGAAATGTCTTCATGCGGCCAATAGTGCGCTACACATGAATGCATATTCTCGATATGTTGCGTGTATCCTCCACCTCTTTTGCTGAGAGTTGTCTCTTTCCTCTTGTTAGAGCTGGCACAACAAGCTCTGCTACCCAATGAGCCACTTCTTTTTTAATCAAAAATTCTCTGTCGGGCATGACTGTATCACCATCTTGAAGCTTTTTAAAAAATTCAGATTTTAAGATAATTTTTTTTGTCTGATCCTTGCCCGCCCCAGCATTTAGACATAAAGCTGATTGCTCCACATGGTGTAATGCTGACTCAAAATTTAATGGTGTTTGAGCTTTTGTAATTTGAGTAGGTCCTTGGCCTTGATGAAAAGCCAAATGGCCTTTCAATACGTATTTCTGTGCAGTCAATGATGGCAATGCATTTCTGGTATTTTCTCTTTACTGTCATCGGCACCGTTCTGCTTTCATCCTCTCGTGAAGGCCAAATAATAAAACTCTGCAACTCTGATGTGAGTGCTCGCATGTTTCGTGACATTATTCTGCCTACCACAGGTGCAGACAAGCCAAACCTGTGACTCAGGTCTGTGTTCAAAAGTGAGAGCCTCAATATCATCAGCACAATAAGCACATCAGCTATAGTACACTTATCAGAGACATACAATTTTGAGTTGTCAAATAATGAAACAACAGATAAAAAAAGTGCGACGGTTTTGAGTCTCATGTAAATGCTGACACACTGCTCTGTGATGCACTCTGCTGAGAAGAGTGCTTTATTGGCTTTCTTTTCTGCTGTTTGAGCTTCTTCTTCACTGTCTTGCAGGTACTGTCTCAAAATGTCATTGTCCCGCACCAAACTTTCATTTCTGTTCTGCAGATCTTTTACTTTCCTCTCCAGATCTTGATACTTTGACTCTGAAACAAGCATGTGGCGAGCACAGTTATCATTTCAGAAAAAAGAAAGATTACCACAATACATGTAGCTATGTATACTTACTGCAAATGTAGCAAGGTACTGCTACAACTGTTGACTCGTTTTTCCCCGTGGCTACATCTGTGTCCAGCTCCATTGGCCATGTTTGTAGCGATGCTGTAAAATGTTTATGCTTAACGAATTGTATAACCTTTGATTCTTTTTACTTTCTTGTTGAGATTCTGGATCACTATCAGAAACTTGCCAAGGCTCTGCCGTAGAGTCTGAAGGAAACAGAGAAATATTAGATGTGCCACTGTAACCAAGGGCTGACTTTTGGCCTTGGTACAACATGTCTGAAGTTATTTAGCAGAGATTTTTCCTAGACTGGGCAAGATAAAGTGGCGCAAACATAGTGCCTGTGTGCGTCCCTTTGTCTTGTTCCATCTAGCAAATGTCTGAGCTAGATCACTTCAGACACTGTGACCAACTACGATGACTTCGACTAAACATCAAGCTTCTTACCACAAAAGGTGTCACTTATATGTGAACTGTCATGACCACAATTGTAGTCTGGATCAGGTGCTTCTGCAAAAGATGTTGGCGAGACCATCAAAATTAATGCATGCCCACACCTCAGTATTGAATGACTAAAATTGTAAATTTCAACGTGAAGAAGCTTGTAAATGACTCACGAGTTCCCCATGGTTCAAACTCTCAATGAACCTCTCTAGCAAGGGATCTTGATGCTGCACGTTGGAGACGGCTATGTACCACTCCCTTTCTGTCTTTTTTTTGTGCGCAAACAAGCTTGGCACATAATTGGGATGATGTGGGTTATCTGAAGGTTTGCCTGCATGAACATCGTTACGAAGTGAAGATTAATACAGTTGTACTCAAAGTATTGCTTATGACTGCGACTGCCATGTTGAATGAATGTTACTGAATATGTTCATGCACATAACCCGAACAAAAGTAGCATGATGGGGCTACAGAGTTCATCCATTGTGTCTGTTAGTATTGCCACTACAACACCGAACAAGAATGTAATGCTAACAAAAGCATGCATGTATTACTAATATTAGATATCAATAGACAAATAAGGGTATGAGGAACTAAATAGAGGTGACAGAAAATCGCCAGGTAGAGAAGTGTAAAATTTTAAATTCGGTAGGAGGGTTGAAGAAAGGAATATCAAAGAAGCGGAAAAAATGGGCCGGCAAAAAGCACAGTTCATATGCTAACTGGCACTGAAATTTACAAGGAGTAAGTGGATAGATGAGGAAAATTGAGAAGTGCACATACTCAACGTGGCAGGTCAGGAACATCTTTATACCTTCAACATATACAAAAAGCACTATGGGCCAATCTTTCTAAAAAAAAAATGCCTGATCTTGACCAACCTGTGCGTTTTATTTTAATAAAAAGATAAACTACCTAGTTCAGCAAGTTGTTTTTAAGTACAGCGAGAAACGGCGCAGAGTAAATATATGAAGTCATTAACGAGTTTCCAATCGTTATGGTAATTCGCTGCACACAAAGTAATGCGCCGCGTCGCTTATTCAAGCAATTGGAAAAATCGATCTTGAGGACTATTGTAAACACGGCTGCACAAAAGTATTATAGCACCGCGGACGAAGTTTTTATGCATGCCTGCAAGGCTTACGTAACCGCAGCTCTCCGTTAACGCGTGTGTGTGCTAGTGACAGCGAAAGCATGCAGCCCGGAGAGATGATAGAGCGTGCAACTTGTCCATTCATGAACAAGCTGCCCATCGAAGCCTCGAAGTCTTGACATCGAAGTAGGAGCAGCATGATGAAATGCCTTTCTGTTTGGTATGTCACAACAAGCGCAAGCAATTCGGAAAAGCATAGCCAAAATTGTCATTCCCTTTGAGGCAGTGAGATTGAAGGTACCATGCCATTAGTTCACACGGGCACATAGAAATTGTTTCGAAGCATCTAACACGTTTCAGTCAGATAAACATTGGTGAATGTGATGAATATGCGCAGAGGATCGCGTGTTAAGCTCTCCATACATGTGCGATGTGGCTGCGATACAAAACGGTTATAAGAAGAAATATGGAATAGGGCATAACAGTGATGAGCCTAAAATGTCACAGAAAGCAGAGCGCGCCAACGACTAAGTAACATAAAATCTCACCTGTGACGAAATGTTTGGCACACAACCGATGAGCCCGCGTCGGCGACCAGTTCGCCCGTTTTACGGCTGCAGCCCATTTCTGTCGACGGTCCTTGTCAAGTGGAAAGCGATAAAAACTTATGCTGCCTTTATTATGCCTTTCAGCTCATCCAACCACGACGCAGCTCGTCGGCATATTGGTTTTTTTTTCTCGTTGCTTTTTTCTCGTTGCATGTGACTATAAAATCGTGACCATTGAGAGGGTCGTGGGTACGCCGAGGCGATAAGTGAAAAAAACATGGAATTGAAAACCTTCAACAGTTTCGGGGAAGTCGAGCTCATAGGTGTGTTTGGCATATTTAAAAGTGTAAATGCGCTATTTCGAAGTGGTCGTAGCATTAAAGGAAGCTCTTGTCGGGCAACGTCTTGGTCTTTGTTGGGCAAGGCGATGGGAACCAATCGCTATTGATTGTGCTGTGGTTCTGACTGTGGCTCTGGCTGTAGCTTTGCTAATGCCGGTCATACTTCAATGTCAAATGCACTGGTTTCTGTCCTGTCTCCGGAAGTTGACTCGCACGTGTCTGGTCTAGAAAGCCAATGAGCATGTGTGCCAAGCGTACTGAAGGGTTGTATTCTCTACACAGCAGAAAGAGAATGACGATGACAGGGAAATTGCGAATAGATGTAATAACGTATGCTTAGCTGTGTACACAATGAGCTCACGTGTCATGCGTGTCATGCGTACATTGGACAACACGTGATACCGTATATACTCGCATAATGATCGCACTTTAAAAAAAATTGACTCCAACTTCCGGATGCGATCATTACGAGGAGTAAATTTTCCCTGAAAAAAATATTCCGAGCACTGAAAACGCAAAAAATTTGCTAATCAGAGTTCTTACGATAGCTATCATCAACATAACCAAAAATAAATGTAAATTAAGGCTTACTTTTGTAATAAAGGGCACGCATTACGCAGGAGCTACATAAATGGCACCCTGCCCTTTTATTTTTTACCACTGACCCCCTAACGTTTATTCACACTCTGAAGCGTCACTGGCGTCGGTGTTGTCGCTGCACGATTCCTTACCGGAACCGGCAGTGTCTTCACTGTCCCACAGACGGTCATCTTCTGTTCCGTCGAGCGCGTTGGAAATGCCAGGTCTTTTTGAAGCTCTTGACGACCACATCGTCCGAAATGGTACTCCACGCTTCGAGAATCCATAAGCAGAGGACTTCCGCGGACGGTCTCCTAATTTTGCCACTTGGCATGAAATCGTGGTCGCTCGCCACCATCCACTCTGTGTACAGCTTTCGGACGTTGTCCTTGAACGGTTTGTTCAGTGACACGTCCAGAGGCTGTAGCAGCGAAGTTAGACCCCCCAGGGATCACCGCGATTTCCGTGCGCCGCTCCTTCAGCTCGGTACGGACAATGTCAACGAGATGGCCTCAAAAGCTGTCCAGCACAAGAAGTAAAGGAAGCAGAAGCGCTCCTGCTCTTCGCCCTCAAACCGTCTTGATCCAATCGACCATGAGGTCTGCCGTCATGGCGGATGTGGATGCCACGGGAAATGTTTCCCTTCGGAACAGTTTCACGTTTCAGAATAACATACAGCGGCAGTTCCGCCCATCTGCCGTCACTGCGACCATCTTGGTGCATTGCTGCTTCTCCGCACCACACGTTTTCACGAGGACGCTTCGAGCACCTTTCTCGTTCACAGTAGTGCTTTGAGGCATGTCGAACGTCAACGGCGTTTGGTCGGCGTTGCCTATCTGTGACAGCAGGAAGCCGTTCTTCTGGCGTATTCTCTTGATGAACCCGTGGAAATCGATCACCTTGTTTCCATATGCGGACGGAAGTCGCTGGCACAACGACGTCCGCAGCCTCAGCGACAGCCCATTCCGCCGCATGAAGCGTGTCGTCTAGCCGTAACTGACGCGGAAGTCCTTTGTGGCTATTCCCAGCCTCCGAGAAACTGTGCGCGCCTGCATCCGTATCATGTCTAACGTCACTGCATAACCGTCCTTGCGCATCTCCTTCACGTATTCGAGGACTGCCTTTTCAATGTCAGGGAACGTGCCAGATTTGGGTCCGCGGAAAGCCCATCACGTGCCGTTTGTAGCCGTGAGCTTGTCGCGCTGTTTTTTCTAGTATAGGATCCAGGTTTCGTCAATGCCGAAATGTCTGCCGATAGTGCGGTTGCCGTGCTCTAGCGCGTAGTCAAGCGCCTTCAGCTTGAACGAGGTAGTAAAGCTCGCATACCGCCCCATGGGAAAACGGCGCTTCAACAGACGATCACAAAGAACACACACAAACACAAAAAAACGTGGTCTCGGGAAACAAAAACATTGCTGCGGGATGAACACAAGTCGACCAACAGGCGGCCGCCGCGGTAACAGTGTGAGATGTCAAAACAAACATGGCGACTGACGGAGCGAAGCGACCACATTTTTCTGTCTTCTTTTCGCCAGTTATGGAGGTTGTGAGTACGTCACATGCGTCAGAACAGTTTCTTCCATCTAAATAAGGAATGCTTTCTTTTAAATCAGTAAATTTACGGCATTAGCGTAGTGATGCCTGCTTTCAGATCACAGAAACAAATAGGCGCGTCAGGCCCCGGAAACTCTCAAGTTCAAGTGATCACCTGTAGGGGGCGAAAAAATCATTCAAGGCGCCCTACTTCCGCCCTACATTTTTTTTGTTTGATTCGCTTGCACCACATGATCCATTTTACAAAGTGCTGCACCTCGCCATTCGTTTCAGTGGCGCAGCAATAGCATCTTCTAAATCGTGCCATTCATTTCAAAAAGCGCCGGAGAGGTACAGCACCAAGACTAATTCATGACTTTCCTGTACCTTCTGCTCTGACGGCGTTGGTTTGCTGCAGCCGCACGCACAGTTTAACAAACAACATAGCATTAGACGTAGGTACTGTACCCACCTCTACAAATGCGGCGTGTTTTGCCAAGATATTTGCACCTCATTAAATTAAGCGAACGAAAATAAGGATTCCACCTTGTCGGCACCTTGTCATTCACTTGTGAAGCAGACTGCTGAACTCGTGCTGCACAAGTTTGAACTTCTCGTGCGCAGCTGTGAACCAGTTCCGATTGGTGCAGGTGAACTAAACTGACCCTTAAAAGATGGAAGCTTGAAAATATGTAAAATATGTTAACATAAGGTGTCAGAGCGAATGTTTCGACGAGAAGTCTTGTCTCCTGTGAGGCTACAATGTCATTTGTTTGGACCTTATTTATTTGAGCCCATATATTTCTGTTTAAATTAGGTTGTCGTAACTATAGTGTCTACCACTACAAAGTTAAATTCTGTGCACAAGGGTCACGAAAAAAATTTAGGAAATTGAACAGGTAGTTGAAACATACATGATCTTGACTTATCCACAGCCACACTGCAAGATGATACGTATTTCAAATCCTAACCTCTAAAAGTAGCTGGAAGAAAAAAACTTCAGCTTTCAAGCATAAGTATACTGAAAAAGTTTCATTTTCATTTCATTCATTTATTTATACTGTTAGCCCAGAAGTGGGCCGTTACAGGGTGGAAGTACAAACAATTATTTGCGAAAAAGAAGTACCGTACAGGTCTCGAGATAATTTCTCGGTATTATTGTGAGCAGCAACTCGAAGTAATACATAACAAGAAATGGGACACACATGCGATGCAATACATATGCGCAGAACAGCACATGACGCATTTGAGGCGGCACTTTTGCACCGCGCTGAAGATTTGAAAGACAACTACTGCAGTCTCATGAAACCAACAAAAAGTACACACGCACGTCACTGTTATTCAGGAAATAAACGTTTTAGATTCTGTTCAAATGATGTAAGCGAGGAACAACCAAATATAGACTCTGGCAGCATATTCCAATCTTCAATAGCACGTGGAAATTAACTGAACTTAAAGCAATCGTTACGTGGGACTAGGGGTGGTATGTACATATTATGGCGATGTCTGGAGTGTTCTTGTGTGTTGATTTGGAAGCAATCTGAATAGTTTAGTTTAAAATTATTATGAATTAACTGGAAGAGGAATTTCAGATGCTCAATCCTCGTCCTAAGTTCAGGACTATCCAGTCCAGCTTTTTTACAAAGTTCAGTACGTGAATGATGTCGCCGATATTTATTAAAAATAAATCTCGCACCAAGTCGCTGTATTTTTGCTATTTTATTGCAGTTTGCCTTTGTGTAAGGGTCCCAGACAATTTTAGAATATTTGATAATAGGTCTGACAAGGGTTTTGTAAGCAAGACACTTTATATCAGATGGGGCGGTATAAAGGTTACGTCTAAGGCTATACAGTGCCTTGGTAGCCCTGGAGCATACATTATCATTATGAGTGTTTCACCGGAGGTTGGGCGTGAACCATAACCCAAGATATTTATAGTTTTGTACACGCTTAAGGAAAGCAATACCAATCTGGTAGTTGTAATCTAGAGGTGCTTTCTTTGTAGTTATAGTCGTAAAAACTGTTTTTTTCTGTGTTCAAACTCATTTGCCATTCTTCGCACCAATCCTGTATTCTTTGAAGATTGTTGTTTAGATTAACTTGGTCATGTTCAGTCTTGATTCTGCTATAAACAACACAGTCGTCGGCAAACAACCTTATCGGGACCGTAACCCGGTTTGGTAGGTCATTTATATATAACAAAAATAAAAGGGGACCCAGCACGCTCCCCTGGGGAACTCCGGAATTAACTGCAACTGCTCTAGACTGTTTATTTTTTATTTGAACAAACTGCTGACGGCAGCTGAGATAGGATGAAAACCATTTTGTCAAGTGAATATGTTGAAACGTTTTGTTAATTTTAAACAGGAGCTTTGAGTGCGACACTTTATCAAATGCCTTTGCGAAATCCAAATATACCACATCAGTTTGACCACCAAGTAAACACAATAACAAGTGTGTAATATATGTGACCTTTATTTATCTAGCATTTGGACAGACTCACATCATGTACCACCAATTTATTTCAGGAGTGCTTGCTTGCAAAAGACTGCTCAAGTTCTATCGATATATCTAAGGAAAAAAGGGATTGTGCTCAGGGCTGAGCAGATAGTGTACTGTAAGAGCACCAACAAAGATGTACAAACAACAAAGTTGTACAATACATGCCTAAAGCTCATTTTCATAAAATTGGTGTTTTCGATTTGTAAGCACGCACCTCGTATGTGTTCCTTTAGCATACATGTTCGCTGCATACTGGACGAACCGGTCATTACCTGCGACGAGAAATTCTAGCTGTAGTAACTGTGTAACTTAACTCTGACAATAATTGTAGCAAGCCGGAAATATTTTTTAGGCCCATCACCTAAACACATATTATCTATGATATGGGCTCACGGGTGAGAAATAAAACTAGTGCCTACTCTGTCGACACGACGTGACATTGCACAATTGTGAAGTACTCAATGTAGCATTGCAGAGCGAAAAAAATCAGAAATGCACGCATCCGCAATTGATTATTTAACAAATTTAGCAAAACACATTGCTCTCACTGCGCGAGCTATCTATCGGCAATGTGCAAGTTTCCTTCCCGATTCCACATCATGCATTCACTTCACTTCAAGAGCAACACTACAGGGCAAACGCCGCGTCTGACGGCAGAATCGGACCCTTGTCCTGAAGCCATGCCATTAAACTCGAGCGCCGCAACACAATGAGAGCGACGTTCATTCAGCGATCTCGATGTT
Source organism: Rhipicephalus microplus (assembly GCF_043290135.1). Classification (NCBI taxonomy): domain Eukaryota; kingdom Metazoa; phylum Arthropoda; class Arachnida; order Ixodida; family Ixodidae; genus Rhipicephalus; species Rhipicephalus microplus. The sequence continues at coordinate 220,607,190 of NC_134702.1, forward strand.
CAGTTATATGCATGTGCTTGTTAGCTTTCAAGAGTCGTTACACCTGGGTTGAAAGCTTTCGATATGTATGAGCGACTTGTTTTGTTCGAACCCGACTGTATACATTGATTGTACGGGCTTGGACACTCGCAATAAACGATGCAAACCCTACTTGATTGATGTTGTTTTCGCCAGTCGGGGCCAGCTAGGTCACCTGCCGATGATTACAGGCGCGAAGTGCGATTTAGCAACGGAAAAAAAAAACAGAGAAAGCGAGCAGCGCGAACCAGCTGCCCCCACCCCCCCCAAACTGCAGCAAAAAAATGCGTCTCTTTATTGATGATGATAGTACTACCAGCGCCATCTCGCCTCGCGATATTACAGTTCAGTACGCCGCCGCTACGCATTTGCATTATATTTTGATACAACAGCCCAAAGGTACAGTTACCATTCTCCAAACTGGTAGGCGTTCTGCGGGCGTGTTCAGCTGCCACAGACATAAAAGCACATGGCGGGCATTCAGTGAAAACTGCGGCATTTGCCCTTACTGCAATCCTAAATGGCACGTTTCCGCCAACGGTGGGTCAATATTAAGAACATGTTTGGTGCGTGCAGTTGGAGAGTTTCATTCGAGAGATAATAAAGGTGATGTCATCGGCTAGACTTGGCCCATGACATATCGATGCGACAAGTTCGGGGTGCGATCATTACGTGGGGAAAAGAAAAATTCGCATTTAGACAATGAAATTCACGGGTGCGATCATTAACGCGAGTGCGATCATTATATAAGGTAGTTCTAAACCATGCAGGTGTGTGAGGCCACTTTCGGTGAGAGTACAGCTGTTTGTTTTGAGAGCGGTTTCACAGCTCTTTTATCACCATAGAATATTTCGCTCCCAAAAGGATTAGACTTTCTACTTCAATACTGTGGATGACAAATGATTCATGAAGTTTTACTGAATTATAGCATTGATGATAATCCTGGCCAAATCATGTACGTCCCTGTCTAGACGATGTTTGGGAGCTGAATTCGCGGTCTGCCCAGCGTGCAGGAACCATGCAAAAATTCTCGCTACTACAAAACCTTGTTATCACTAAATTTTTCTCCCATACGTCATATGTGGTTTAAAGCACAACAAACACGACCATTTGCTAAACATCTGGTCTCGTAAGGATTTTTCACCTGAACAAAAAGAAAAAGAAGCATGCTGGGTTCTGCGTTCTGAAGGGCACCTGCATGAGCAGGGAGACTCTTAAAGGGACACTGAAGCAACTTTGTATTCGCGAATTTATGGCAAATTCAGACTGAGTGACCTCTTACAACTAGCCTATGACTGTTTTATTTCGGGATTTTTCATTGAACAATGGCGCTACAAACGAGGAAACTGTGACGGAGGAAACGGCTCCTCCCGGTGCGCACTGCGTGCAGAAGCGGAGCGTGGGGAGGATAAACACGTGGGGAGGTGAGGTCACCGTAAGTATCAAGCTGCGAAGCCGCCCGCGTCGCTCAGTCAGCTCAGCTTGTTTAATTCGGTATTGTGCCTTGTTTTTGCTGCCATCTGCTTCCCAGTGAAGCATCAGTTCTGCCGGTTCGTAGAGACTTTTTGCCATATTACACCGTTCTCCTGTTTAGAAAATTTCCGTCATCCGATATTCACTATTTGTGTTTTTGGGGTCAAAATGGACTAGGGAAGCCTAATCACTGCGTGGCATATGGCTTCCAATGCACTTGTGGTTGCGATCAGGTCGCTTTTCACAAGTTTCGTCAGAATCGCACAGTGGATGTCAAATGGGTAGCTGCAGTTAAAGGGCCAGTCAACAGGCTCCGAAACGTGCCAAAAAAGCTCGCGCATTGGCGTGACCAACCGCCTTATACGCGCAGTGACGTCAACTCGGTGATCGGCGACTTGACGTAGCACGCAGCTCGTCGATTGGTCTAAACCAAGTCTCAGCAAAGAGTAATGAAGTCAACGTCGCTGATCGTCGAGTTGACGTACGTCATTGCACATATAAGGAGGTTGGTCACGCGCAGGAAAAATGCGCGAGCTTTTCATGCACATTTCGAAGCCCGTTGACTGACCCTTTTGTAGAAATGACTAAACATGCGGAAGAGCCACCACGATATACAATCAAGCATGTGAGATGGAACTGCGCCGTAATTCTTTTTGTGTTTCCGCACCCGAGTAAGCTGTCGTAGCCACCACGAGTTGCCTTCGCGAAAAGAAAAACTGAAGCAAGGCTGTAAAACTGCTTATGTTCAATAGCAGCTCCTAGTTAATTATTGAGCACGCACTTACCGTAGGTGAGATCAGCTCACTGAGCTGTCTCGCTGCCGTGATGTTCCACAAACCATTCGCGAAATGGCTATAGGGTGTTCAGATTTCCGAAAGATCCGAAAAGACAATTTTTGTGGCTGGTCAAGATCTAGCGCGCCAAAGCGCAACCCATGGATCATTCGTGTTTCTGTGGCGTAAGTAATACCATTTCAGCCTTTCGATAGTTAAACCCTGAAGCGCTGTCACACGGGCACATTTTATCACGATCGAGCCTAATGCCACTGACTCTCTTATACCAGCTGCAGAACAATGCCAATCACTTTTTAAAAATTATATCTTCATCAGGCTTAATCGCGATCAACAGTACGCCGGGTGCAATGCACGTTCATTTCCAAGCTGTATATATGCGTATTTGACTCATTCATTTTGGATAGCTCCAAATGCGCGGTTCCCAATAGTTTGATGTACTCAAGATTCAATTGCACGAATATGTGCGCCTACGTTGTGTGCTTGTTGCTACCGGCGCCTTCTACTATTTGTTCTCGTAACATCACACATTGAAAACACGCATCCTGTCAGTTCATTGTCAAAGAATATTTCCTCGCTGTCCCAGTTTTTCAGAAAGGAGCCGACACAGTTTTAATTATTTCTTAATAACCGATTGACTGTGCCTGCTGCAACTCATCGACCGGCGATTCACTGGCCGGGTTAGCGGGGGCAAAAGGGCTTAGTTGGGCACATTGCCAGCTGCCTAGAATATGTTTATTTTCAACACACATAGTGGCTTAGCTCAGAGACGAATCACAAGGGAAGACTGAACAACACGAGCGCGGGCTCTCAACTGGTTGCTTTAGTCAAGCTAAACAGAAAAGCATTTGGAAGAAAACAGAACAAAACACGCACCCACAACCTATGCACGTGACAAAGAACAATATATGTAGCATCATTAGGTTTCTTCGAAATACGTCGGCTCTCGATCAACTAGTGCTATTGACGGTGCGCTAACACACGTATCACAATTTTTGTAGATAGCAAAAGCATCCGCTATTTCTGCTATGCATGTCTCAATGTGTTTCAAAACGGTGGTCATGTGGCGAAATAACGGGGTCTAGTGTTGGCGGCTCAGTGGGTGGACCAATTAGGGAACGGTGCATCTTTTGAAGAGCTATGGTGCTCACGCAGGTGGATATTAAGGCAGCGCCCTGTTCCACTCCCCTAAACCTTACCACATGACAGCAGAATAGAATAGACATTGTTGATATTGTTTCATATACAGTGAAACCTCGTTAAACCGTAGTCGGCCGGAGCTCGAAAAAAGTACGCACTAAACGGTAGTACTGCTTAACCAAAATTGCGCCAAGTCGCTCACTTACCTGTCAAAAAAAAAATACCTTCAGGGAGTGCTATGAAAGAACAAAAAACGTGAAGTTTTTATTAACTTCGCGTGACAAAGTCTGTAATCTTCATTTGACGACGCGGCGGCCAAGCAGCTATGACAGCGGCCACAAACTCACTTATGCTGTGAGCCAGCTTTTCCGCCAGCCCCCTCTTCTCGGCAAATACCCGCATGACACTGACGCAATGCGCAGCTTCGGCCACTGTCGCACCTGGATCCACCCGTGTTGTCGCTTTCCATGTCATCTTCATCACTATCACTTGGTGACACTTCGACAACCAATTACAATGGCTTCGTCGTGCATGTCCGGAGATGTCTGCACATCCCTGTCTGCGTCTCTGAAGTCGGGGAAGGAAATGCCTTCCGTTACGCCCTGCCGTTCCAGCACTTCAGCTAGCAAAGCTTCGCAAGCTTCGTCTACGATGTCCGAAGTCTGGTCGATGGTGTCACTGGCATCATCTGCGTCGCCCGCACACACACGTAAACCAGCACGCTTGAAGCAATTTTGAACTGTCGTTGCTTCAACCTGCTGCCACGAGTATTCGAGCAGGTGAATCGCGCCAATCAGGTCGATGGAAAATAATTTGCCACATTCAATGGCGAGAACAAATCTGCACAACAGATTCTTCTTGTAGAGCTGTTTTACAGCTCGATTGATGCCTTGGTCCAAGGGCTGGGCAATCGCTGTTGTGTTTGGTGGTAGAAACGCCGGCTTCACAGCCGTCAGGTTGTCGAGGGCGACGTTTGCCGAAGCGTTGTCTAAAATAATAAGAACTGTTCTGTTCTTAGCCGCAAAACGACGATCGATGAGGCGCACATACTCCTCAAAGAGTTTTGCCGTCATCCATGCTTTGGTGTTGCTGCGATAGATGACCCCTGATGTCAACCGGGTGCCTTTGAAACATCTAGGCTTCGCCGACTTTCCAATCACGTGGAGCGGAGTTTTGTAGGTTCCAGTCATGTTTACGTAAAACGTTACTTATACTCTGTCTTTTGTATGCTTGCCGCTGGTGCACGTCTTGCCTTTGAACGCGAGCATTTTGTCTGGTAGCAGCTTAAAAAATAGCACCGATCCATCCATATTAAAGATGTCAGCAGGTTCGTAGTCTTCCAAGATGTTCTTCAGCTGACCATTTTGCCACTGCTCCGCGCCATCCACGTCAACAGCAGCACCTTCTCCCGAAACAGTCCTCGTGGTAATGCCGTACCTCGCCCGAAATCTGGCCAGCCAGCCATTGCTGCACATGAAGTTGTCATGGTTGAGCTGCAAGGCAAAAACCAGGGCCTTCTCCACGAGCAGGGGTCCGCTGATAGGCAGATTTTTTGACCGTGCAGCTTTTAGCCACTTTTCCAGCGCGTCCTCTACATCTGAAAACACCGAATCGCGTAGCCGGCACCTTTTCGCAGTTGCAGCAGCATAGCCGAGCAACTTCTCTCTAGAATTCCAAATTCCACACACCGTGGTTAACGGCAGGTCCTTTTCGCGTGCGAGCGCCGATCTTTTCGTGCCACTTTCAATAGCACGAATTATATCCAATTTCTCCTCTATTTTCAGCACTCGATACTTTTGTCCCAGCTTCGGCATGACGCAAGTACGAAGCAGCGCAAGCACACATACACAACACGTGAAAACCGACGCGAGAGCTGTACGGCACGGATCAACCAGAGAACACCTATGCACGGCGCCAAAGGAACAAAGAAAGCAAAGCAAGCGCACACCGTGTTTGCGTGTTTGTGCAAAGCCCCATCGTGTTGACAACACCAGAAGCCTAGCCGGCCGAGTGCTTCTTGTTGCAGAAAAATCCAAGAAATGGCGCTCACCAACACAACCGCCATCATCATCAACACAAACAAGCGAGGCGCGTTTCGATTTCTGGGGCTTGCTGTTCTGTCGGGATGCCCAGTGGGGGACGACATGCCGCAGCGAGTGCGCAAAAAAAATTGGAAAAACTAGTTATTGATGATACATGCACGATAAGCTGGTACGGCTTATGTGGATACAAAATGCATTATGTTCAATGGCCGCCGAGTCGGGGATTTGACTTCACTACTTTTAAAACGAAACTACTGCTTACGCAGGTACGGTTTAACGAGGTTTCACTGTATTACAGTACAGCATTTAGCGTTAGCCTTTTGCATGGTATATTATTCACTGAATAGAGATAGTTGTCCCAGTTTTTTTACTGTTGAATGGCGCATTATCTCGGCTTTTCGAAACATGAAGTCGCAGAAAAAACCCGCTTGTCGCGGCCACACCAACGGGCTTGTTTTCTTTGCCACATCCTGGCAAACAAGGTCAAGCAGAATTCATCAAGACATTGCTCAGTGTGTAAGGCACAGAGAAAAGTTCGAGATCATATGGAAGTGTCACAATCTGCACTTTCTTTTCACACCCCTGTGTGCTGTTACAGACTCTGAACATTTTCACACTCCAAAGTCATACTGAAGCACCTATGTAGTCAAGCCTTGTTAAGCAAATACAGGGCTTGACTACATAGGTGGTGCATAGAGAGGGCACGGCACACATCCGATGAACAACATGCCTAAGATTTTGCTTGCACCTATGCAGGTTATGCTGTGTCTTTCTGCCTTCACATTGCCGTACTGCCTCGGAACTGCTATCGTTCTAACGGACGGACAGCGAGACGAGACTGGGATTTATCTACCGGCGAATACGCAGTCACGGTGCATTACGTCATCGGCGGCGGATATACTAAAGGACCAGCACAACAGCAGATTCTTCAGAGGGCACGGCACGCAACTGACAAACAACATGTTTAAGATTTTGCTTGCACTTATGCAGGTTGGTTACTTTACGAATGTTGTTTGTTATAGAAGTGACGATCAATTTTTGTTACTAGTGCCATGCCCTGGCAGATGTTTCAGAATTCTTTGTCATTGCTGTACAACGATTTCAATCCTGCTGTCGGGCGATGTGGAGAAAAACCCTGGGCCCACTAATACTCAAATGCTACAAGCTATTCTAGACAACCAAGGGGCTTCGGACCGTAAAATGGACGCACTAAAGAAAGAAATCAATGCATTGAATGCTAAAACTAAAAAATTAAGTGGCTATCTTACGCTAATACAGGAAATGAATAAACGAATTGAGATCCTAGAGCATATCGTGCAGGAACAAGCTGCTAAACTTGCAGATTATGAAAACCACAGTCGACGCAATAATCTTTTGGTTTTTGGTGTTCCTGAAAGCAAGGGAGCTTCAGCTGTTGATTTGAAGAAAGTCGTGGTCGATGCGATCTTTAACGAAACCCTTGGTATATATATTCAAACGATTGAAAGAATCTATCGACTCAGTAAGGAAAAACCTGGGACAGATAGGCCCATAATCAATCAATCAATCAATCAATCAATCAATCAACTTTTATTTCTCATAGAGAAATATGGGGGTGACGGAAAAAAAGCCGCAGTACTGCGGCTTGACAAAGCTCCGGCCCCCTACAAAGTCCAACAGTAACAATGATCAACCACACAAAAATTGATTTTGCTGGAAAATAAAACATTTGATTTGAATGCACATTGACAGGAAGAGGCAAATGTAGCGATTTCTAGGAGAAACATGGGAGGACTTGGTCTTTATACATCATTATACATAGTAATACACATTCATAAGACTTATGGAAAAAAGGACAAAAAAGAAAAACACGAACAGTTGTAGGTAATGATTACGTGTACAACAGAAGTTGATAAATAATCCAACAAAAAAAACTGCAAAGGCAATAAATCAGTATTACACTGAGAACATAAAAAAAACGTTAAAAAACATGCCGTAGTCATTGGTAAACGACATGAACGTAACAGTCATTTGAACGAAATCTAAAACAGGTAGTAGTTACCAACACTGAGCACATTTCTCTAGTATGAGAAATGTTATAGCCTCGGTTTATTATGTGGACCATGATAATAAGTCCTATTGGTGAAAAGAAGACCACAATTTCAACGCACAGTACAAAAAAATTCATATGCAAAAAAAAGGTAATCATGAAGTTTTATGATTACCGTGAGAAGGAAAGTGTTCTAAGAAACTGCAAGAAACTTAAAAGGACCAATATAACCATAAGCCACAACTACGCCCGAGACACGGTTGAAATTTAGGATTATGAAAAAGTGCAGTTCAGATAGGGCTAAAGGTGCGCAGGTTAAGTTGGTGCATGATAAGATTGAAGTAAACGGTGATATACATATAGCTGGGATGTCACTCGAGAAGAAATGCATCAAAATCATGCAGATAAACAGAAACAGAGATATGCTTTTGAAGGTGCCGGTGCAGGAAGGAGCACTACAAGAAACAAGAGCATGTCATCTAACACGCTAAGAACGCCCTTTTCTTCACCACAGACATAGCTCCGGCTTCTTTTATTTAATGCCCGAAGCATCGTTAACAAAGTAACTGGACCTGAATACGTTTTGCTATCACGAAGTCCTCATGTGGTGGCCGTAACTGAAACGTGGCTACACAGTTGTGTCCCTGATAACTGCATTGTGCCAAAAGGCTACAAAATCTTTAGATCTGATAGAAACTCGCGAGGAGGCGGGGTCGCTATCGTAGTAAATAACTCTGTTGTGGCCGCGCATGTTCTAAGCAATGTACCTGAAACAGTGTGGTGTAAAGTTAGCCTTTTTAACACAGTATACCTTCTTGGTGTCCTGTATAGACCACCCACAACAGCATCAGACTACCTTGACGAATTGAATAACTTTCTTTGTGCCCATGTAAATGGGAACACCAGGCTAATTCTTACTGGAGACTTTAATCTGCCTCACATTAATTGGGACGCTTTTTTACCCGGACATCTCGAGATTGATAGTGACGAAGAGATGTTGGAAATTATGATTGCTCATAACTTAACCCAAATAGTGCGCGAATATAAACGGACGACATCTTCGTCTTGGTCAGTGTGGACCTGGTGTTCCTTTCAAACAAATTGTGAAATTATAATATCTGTGTTGATGAGGGAATTTCCGATCATAGGTTGGTCTCTGTTACTATTCCACTGAGTGTTTCACGAGCTAGAACCTATAAGACTGTGCAAGTAAAAGATTACACGAACACGGATGACACTTCAATTCTTAATATGCTGGGGTATTCATTTGGTCATTTTGAGCATGCATCCAAGCGCCAAACAGTGTAAGAATTGTGACAACGTTTCAAAGATATTAAATATTGCATTGACAAATTCGCTCTTAGTAGAGTAAAACAGACTGGAAAGCGCAATCCGTGGATAACACGAGATATTATTCACAAAAAGCGAAAGTTATAAAGGCTATGGAGGAAAAGAAACCATGGCTTCGAGGATATAGCACGTGTACGAAAAGAATTGAAGAAATACTTGTTGGAATCTAAGCACGCTTTTTTTTGGTCAAAAGTTGAGTTCTTTTATTTATACATTCACCTCGCAAGTTCTGGCTTTATATGTCCGATCGGCGCGATAATATTGACCCACAGAAATGTGGAAATGAAATAGTGATTAGAATGTTGGAATTGCAGATAGTCTTAACATTTTTTTTTTCAGTCTGTTTTTGCAAGGCGCAGATGTAAGTCTGAAACAGAGGATGTAATATGCCACTTATCTGAGCCGATGGGTGAGATTACTATCAATCGAGAAGGAGTATTGAATAGTCTATTGTCTTTTGATTCCAAAAAAGCATGCGGGCCTGATGAATTACCCATCCCTTTTCTGCAATGTTATGCGGAGTGGATGTCTTACTACTTAGAAGTTATTTTTCAAAAGTCTATTTGTAATAGTTCAGTGCCATCGGACTGGCGCACAGCTGTAGTTGTTTCTGTGTTTAAGAGTGGTGATCGGTTGTCCACCAATAATTACCGTCCCGTATCGCTCACATCTGCTGCAAAATATTGGAACATGTCATTGTCAAGCATATCATCACATTCCTAGAAAATAAAAATTACTTTTATCCTTATCAGCATGGCTTTAGGAGTAAAGTCTCGACTACAAAACAGCTTATCGAAACTATTCATGACTTTGCGACAGCTTTAGATATGAATAAACAAATTGATGTCATCTGCATAGATTTGTGCGATGTTGGCCGTTTCATCGAACTGTGCGTCCGAATCTTTGTTCCGGAAGTCGAAAGCATGCAGCAGGTGGTGGTAGCCCAAGGCCACGCTAAGAAAAAGGTCACTGATGTTTTCGCTAAGGCCTTCGATAAGGTACCTCACGACAGATTACTGAATAAGCTTCACTGCACTGGACTAAGTCAACTTTTACTTGATTGGATTAAAGGCTACATAAATGACAGTAAGCAATTCGTGAAAATTGATAACTCTATGTCTAGCCCACTAGAAGTGTTTTCTGGAGTTCCACAAGGTTCGGTTCTTGGGCTCTTATTGTTTCTGATTTATGTCAATGATATCGCAGATATAGCAAAACCCCATGTTAAGCTCAAACTGTTTGCTGATGATTGTTTAATTTACGCGTGAGTGACTGGTAGGAAGGACCAATTGAACATTGTCGAATGTCTAAAGAAATTAAACTCATGTTGTGAAGCTTCGGAAATGGAAATTAATTATTCGAAATCTACCCTCACTCACATTTCTAGGAAAAAACCGATGATTCCATTTGAATATTGTATCGGGAATCACACGTTGTTGACAGTTAATGCGTTTAAGTACCTAGGTCTTACAATAACGCATAACCTAAAGTGGCACACACATATTGATAATGTTTGCTCTAGGGCCTCACAAAAATTGTGAGACGACGTCAGGTACGAAGGAGCGACCGTTTTATTGTCAACCCAGACGCGCGAGCCAGCAACCGAACAAGCAGCGAGCCGCTACGATGATGATGATCACCGTGCTTTGTATGCGCAGGTGAAAGTGAAAATGATGAGCAACACAATCAGCGCTCACAATATTAAGAAAAAAACTGTAGGGTGCTAGTATGGACATAAAACTTATTGCTTTTAAAACTTTCATATGGCTGATACTGGAATATGCCAGTATTGTCTGGAGTCCCCTCCGAAAAGTGCTTGTAAATAAACTTGAACGCATACAACGGCTTGCAGCTCGCTTTATATGCTCGAGATATAAGCAATTCAGTCACAGAAATGCTTGAACTATGTGATCTGAAGACGCTCCACAAGCGCAGATCAAAAAATAGATTAAAGTTTCTTTTTCAATTATTAGAAGGTGAGTTTAAAATTAACAGAAATGACTATGTAGAACAATCTGGGAAACGAAGCGAGAGGGCAAACCATACACCAGTACTGCACCATTATTTTGCACGAACGAAGGCGTACCGTGATACTTTCTTCCCCGATGTCATTGAAGATTGGAATGGGTAACCGAGTAACATAGTCTTTGCGGGTGATGTTAATGAATTTGTGCATTTACTTTATTTACATTTGTGTAATTTATTGTAAATATAATTACGATTGTTATTCGTTGCATTGCGAATCAGGGCGTGTGTTTTTCGTTTTTCGTTTGAAATGCAGAGCTTTCACGGTTTTGTATATATGTATACCTTGTTTATCATTGGGAGATGAATAGTTATATCCCCAATTTGTTTGTACAGTGTGTCGTACCTTTCCTGTAATGACCCTCAATAGAGGGTTGACGGTACTTCTAAAATAAAATAAAAAATAAATTAAGTTTGTTTTCATATTTTTGTCGAAGGCATACAACACACAGACTGAATGCAAGGTCATCGTACTTGGGTGCGTGTATTTCAGAAATTTAACCTACGTGAATAGTTCCCGACAGGTCCAAGAAGATGCTAGCTGAAGCTGATAACGCCGCAAACGTTGCAGGTAGTTTTCCGCTGCTAGCAAGTCAGACTGCTCAGCGCTTTAAAAGTAGAAATTAAAAAATAGAAGTGTGACACCTCCAAACTCCCTATGCAAAAACTTTGTATTCCTCTCATGTTCTTTGAATACCACACGTTCTGACACAACAAAGTCTGTATGCAGCCGCGGGACACTCGGGCTGGCCATCGTGGTTACAGGCGACTAGCGGAGATGACATCGTAATGGCGGACACCGTAGCAGACGACACAGTTGTCTCCACCCTCCAAGGTGGCGGAGTGAGGTGTGAGCATCGAGGAACCGAATGATGAATTAAAACCCCTTGATCTTGTGAAAGTACTGCCATCTACTGTACTAGAGTGCACTGTAACTGTACTCGCCACTGAGTGCGCAACCTCCTCTCCCTCTCTCGCTTCTCGTCCTTTATGAGTCCTCCCGTTCTCCGCCGTTGTTTCTGCGCGTGGTTGGCTTCCTTCGCGGTTTCCCTTTGACACGAGCGACACACGCACCGTGCTAACATATTTTTTTTTTCGCTCGCGCCATTTTTCACAACGCTAGATGCAGCTTGCTTAGTGAACATTGTGCGCGCTTTCATTTCTATCATGTTTGTTGGCACTTTGTTATGTGGTTGCACCTATAAGTGTCGTACAGGAACACACATGGCCATGCTTCTTTAACGTAACCGAGTTAAGCCCAGTATTTGAAGACCACTTTAGGTTGATTATTTTGAAACGATTTGGGAAAGAAAACATAAAACCCAGCGCAATTCTAATAATATTCTTACACCACCCTGCCGCTATAAAGCACAGGAAGATCCTCGGCAGAGACATGAACCTCAAGCTATGTAGTATACTGAGTGGTTGCTGCCAGCTGCTCCTTTTAGGTGTATAGTAGTTGCCTCAACCGAAACCACATATGATGTGATCGTAAGACATATTACCATCTGAAAGAAAAAAAAACAGCTGTATCACAAAACTCTGCATGAGCTGCTTTTAATGTAGCACACTTGATTTACATGGCTTTTGTAGGAAACTACTAGTAAAACTCATCCTTCTACCCACTCTCTCTGTTCCCTTGAGCTGCGTAGCGGCTGTTGCTATAGAAGGGAGTGGAAGGTTGGTTGCATGGTGTTCGTCTTGTCTCGTTGTGGCTGCTGCTGCTGCTTGTCAAGGATGGAGACCAGCGCTTTTCGATACATTGCAACAACTCGACTTTATGTTCAAGAACTTGTGTACAAATTAACAAGACTCTTCACCGTTGGAACCGTCGCATGTTGTCTCGGCAGAGCCGATAGTGCGGAGCACTGTTTGCTGCGACAAGAGCGACCGTGAAGAAACGGGAGCCAATTGGCCAATTGAGAGAGAGAGACAAAAGGACTGGCCTACACTAGACGTTCCGCGAACTGTGCAAGCGCACGCGATGGTGGCGCATTCCGCCGCAGGCCCATGTCATTACTGTGGGATGACTTCGCCGTCCAGCTTGACAACCGTCCTGCGGACTCCATCCAGATGGATGGGTGTCGATACACCGGATGTCCTCACGTCACCCGCCCGGGGACCACCTAGCTGGTTGTTAAAAACGGCTGACTGACAAGGAACCGCGGCATTGAGTTGGAATTCCAGCTGGCTGACAAGGAATTGCGGCATTTAGTTGGAGGAAACCCATGCCGTGCAAAAAGGATCGACGCCTGAGTGTCATTCTTCACCTGCTGCAATCGGTAGACCTCAGAGGTGGCCATGGGCGAGGTCACTACGAGCCAATATGGCTTTTTGGAATCTACTCATCAATGGTGCTGCCTCACATACTGTGGGTCCGTGCCACCGAGACGCCCCATCCGCCCACGCAATTTTGTCCGTAACCCACTCTCCAGTTAACACAGAAAAAGGCCAAGCAACCTCCCCGTAATTTAGCCTGTAGCTTAGGTAGTGTTCACACGATTCCTAAAATTATATCCCTATAGTTGGCACAGTCAACCCCTTGACTACCGCAAGCTCTTCACCGTCCGGCGCCCGACAAGGGGAACCTGCAACATGCCCTTAGCAGCACTCCAAATGACTCTCTACATAACACTGTTCCCTCTCGAGACGTCTCCCCACTTCCCCCGTTACGATTCTAGGGGGATGCATGCTCTTTCTAGTTAATCTCTTTTCTTCAGGAACTTTTGGTTGCTGCACCGAAGTCGTGTTGGGTTGGCCACCGAACGGCGCCCCGTTCTCACTAAATATCTCGCGGACTCGGTCATGGTCTCATTTTTCAATACCGACTGACTAATCAGAGACTGGGCAAGTACCCGCCGCAGACGCTGCTGCCGGCCGCAGTTCATACTCAGCATCGCTAAATTCCATGCTTTGCTCGACAAAACGCCAACTGACCCAACTTTTCGGCAACAAAGGCGCAATTTACTTGTGTCTCCCAACCCTCGAGCCTCCGCCAGCCTCTGTGCCACGCACAAACTCTCGTGTTGTCGCTCAACAATGCCTTCCGCATCTGCCCCCTCCTCGGCTACTTGCGATTTTACCTCAGCATGCTCCTTTTCGTGAAACTCCTCGGGTGCGCCTGTATCTTTCCTGCCCGCCGCTTTACTTGACGCTTTGCTTGACTCGAGTAAATGCGATGGAAGCAACAGTACCTTCAACCAGTAGTGGGGCACAATCCAACAGTGTCCCAGCTCTTGTTGAAGGCAACACTTCTCTTTGATTCAATAAATATGTATATTAAAGACGAAGTGACAATTAAGCATTCCCAAACCTTACCTAACTGCGCCCCGCAGGGGCGCCTGCGCAAGTAGGCGTTTGGTGTGTAGCGACACCACGGACCCAAGCTAACGGGGGAGTTCCGACTCCCTCCCACGCCTAGCCGTGCGTGGCTTTGCTGTGTCCGGGGAAAAGGGGATCCTGGGGGTTGAGCCGACGCCGGGTGATCGAACCTTTAAAGCCACCCGGCAGAGGCAACACACCCCTTTGGCCCCGGCTTCACGTAGACGGCACCCCTGGGCTGACCCATCCAGGGGAAATCGGCAGTCGCCTTTTCCTGTCTCTCTCCTCCCACATCTTCGTCTTTTTCTCACACTTTTATCTTTTCTGTCCTCTCCTCACTTCTGTTGACTTTCGATATTCATGATGGCAAGGGTTAACCTTGTGTAGGTATCCCACCTTGGATAATTACATTAGGTTATAGTGACAGCGTACGGCTGGCGTCGGGAGGGCTTGTTTCAACAAGTCCAACCGCGTCCCCTTGTTGGGCTCCGTGGTGGGTGGTCGCCGCTGTTACCGATCACATTCATACTTGTATGGCGTTACAAGCATCCGCCGACTTTGATCGGTCTCGTAAGAGAGGCCGCACCGAAGCAAGTTATGACGTCTCGCAGAAACTAAAGTTACTTTCGTGAAGTACCACATTATCCACAGTGACAGCACACCTCTAAGAAAATTATCCCCATTTTTGGTGGCCAAGTGCCTAAACGAAAAAATAGGACCCACATACAAAGCATCCAAAATGTCAAGCGGGGACCTCCTTTAGGAGCTAACCGAAAAAGACCAAGTGCCTAAGCTATCCCAACTAACCAGCATTGGAGAAACAGCTGTCAGCGTTTCGGTCCATCGCTCTCTAAACACCAGCAGGGGAGTAATCTCTGAGGAAGACTTCTTAGGCCTTAGTGACGAAGAGCTCCTCGAAGGATTCCAAGACCAAAACGTCATAAAAGTCCAAAAAATTGTAATCCGTCGCAATAATCAGGAAGTGCCCACCAAACACGTAATACTAACCTTTGGAACAAGTGAAATGCCCACCTCTCTTAAGGCTGGGCCCTTAAAAATAAACGTCAGACCCTACATTCCCAACCCCAGACGCTGTTTCAAATGTCAAAGATTCGGACACGCCTCGCACTCATGCAGAGGCAAAGAAACATGCGCAAAATGCAGCGCAAACGACCACAAATTGGAAAACAGCTCATCCTCACTCCACTGTGTTAACTGTGACGGGGAACACCCAGCGTATTCCCGGTCATGCCCATGTTGGAAAAAAGAAAAAGAAGTGATCGCTCTGACCGTCAAAGAAAAAATATCATTCAGCGAAGCGCGAACACGGCTATCATACTTTTTCCACAGAAGTTACGCCGATGTGACGCAGTCGGGGGCAGCGTCACAAAGGCCTCAGAAGTCGACCGCTACCACACCCAGTGGTCCTGTGGTGACTCAAACCGCCCCCGTAAAAGAAGCAGCGCCAGCTGCTCCATGCACATCAAAGGGCCCGCAGACTCTGGTCTCCCTGGGCCCTAAACTCAATAGAGTGCCTAGGCCTGAGATCCGTTTCTCAGCGCCTCACTCTCGATCTGCCAGCATCTCAGACAAGGCAATGGAGATCGACCACAAAACCCCGCTGTCATCGACACCGAAGGACAAGCGCTCTCTCGAGCGTACCAAACAGGGCAAGGACAACATCCCAGTCACCACAATAAGTAAGCGATGACCGTAATGGTTATCGTATTTCTCTCGATTTCTATTTCTTAGTATTGTCACCTATCATCTTTTATACCGATCAATCCCCAGAAGTATATTTACTTAACTTTATTCTGCTGTGGCTTTTATCGTACATTGGAACTGCAGAGGCTTAATTCATAACTTAGGTGACATAAAGGACATCATTAACAAATTATCACCAGTAGCCTTTTGCCTCCAAGAGACAAATCTTGGTGCAAAACACGGCCATTTCCTAAAAGGCTTCAAAGTTGCTCGAAAAGACCGCGAACATTGCAACCATCTTTCAGGAGGAGTAGCCATAGTCGTGCAGGGCAGCACTCCTACGCGAGATGTCCAAATAAACACATCTTTCGAGGCCGTAGCCGTCACCATCCTATCATACAAAACCATCACCATCTGCTCACTGTATATCCCACCTCACACCCTTTTCACCACCAAAAACCTGGAAAATCTAGTGGAACAGTTGCCAAAACCATTTATCTTAGTTGGGGATTTCAATGCTCATTCAACCCTTTGGTGTAGCGACAAAACTGATGCAAGAGGGCAAGCCGTGGAAGATTTCACCTTATCAAATGACATCTGCTTTCTTAATTCCAGGGCTTTTACCTACTTTTCACCAACCTCACGCACGTTTAGTTGCTTAGATCTCGCCATGTGTTCATCGTGTATTTTTAACGATTTTAAATGGGACGTCGTCAACACGTCTTATGGTAGTGATCATCAACCCGGCATCATAAAACTCATACCATCCTACCCAACTTTAACAAGCAGGCCACGCCGGTGGAAACTACAGCTCGCGAACTGGCCAGTTTTCACAGAAAACGCTAACCTCGATGAAGTTTTCTCATCGGAGCTTTCTGTTGAGGTGCTAAACGAAGAGTTCTTCAATGTTTTAATCTTAGCAGCAGAAAAAGCAATACCGCAATCATCCGGCATCGTATGCAAGAAACTCAACCCTTGGTGGACAAACGAGTGTACTGATGCCAAAAAACAACAAAATAAGGCCTGGGGAATTCTACGAAGATACCCCATCTACACCAACCTCATCAACTTCAAAAAGGCAAAAGCCAGAGACCGATTTATTTGAAGACAGGCAGAAAAGGATTCATGGCAAAAATACATATCATCAATTAACAGTTCAGTCGCATCTAAGCACATCTGGGACCAGGTGAGGAAGTTCAAGGGAGAGTAGCCCTCCTACACAATACCACTGCTTACAAGTCCAGACACACAATCAACACTAGAAGACCAGGCCAACCTATTAGGAGAACACTTTTATAAGGTATCATGCTCAGCAAATTACACCAACACATTTCTGAAATATAAAGAAAAGGCAGAAAGACAAAAATTGCCTAATAGCAGTACCTCAAATGAAAGTTATAACCTTCCGCTTACGCTGCAGGAATTAAACAGGGTACTTTCTGCCGGTAAAAAAACGGCATTAGGGTCTGACCATATACACTACGCAATGTTGGCACACCTATCCCAAGCATCCGCGAAGGCACTTCTCCAATTCTTCAACAAAATATGGGACTCTGGCATAATGCCTGAAGATTGGAAAAAAGCCATAGTCATACCATTCCTAAAACCTGGTAAACCCCCAAGAACCCCAAGTAGCTACAGGCCCATTGCTATAACAAGTTGCCTTGCAAAATCTTACGAAAACATCATAAATATTAGACTTACTTTCACTCTGGAATCGGAGCACCTAATAGACGCACACCAGTGCGGATACAAAAAGAGCTGTTCCACCACTGATCAAATTGTTAGGCTGGAACAAGAAATACGACAAGCATTTCTACACAAACAGTTCTGTCTCTCGGTCTTCTTTGACTTAGAGAAAGCATATGACACAACTTGGAGATATGGAATTCTCAGAAATCTAGCTATTTTAGGTATTCGTGGAAGAATGCTGAACTGCTTACACGATTTTTTATCAATTAGAACTTTTCAAGTACATTTGGCTACGGTACTATCACCAATATTTGTCCAAGAAAATGGTGTACCACAGGGCTGCGTTTTGAGCACCACCCTGTTTATAGTGAAAATGAACTCCATCAATAGGGCTATACCCCGTACAGTAATGCATTCCATCTATGTTGACGATCTCCAAATTGCATGCCGAGCCTCCAGCCTATCATTCTGCGAAAGGCAACTCCAAATTACAATAAATCGGCTCATGAAATGGGCCGACTAGAATGGTTTCCGCTTTACAGCCCAAAAAACCATGGCTGTTCTCTTTACGCAAAAAAGAAGATTGTTCCCTGAACCCGCGCTCAAACTATACAACATCAACATGCTGGTAAAACAAGAACACAAATTTCTAGGAATCACATTCGACCAAAAACTAAACTTTCTGCCACACATAAACGCACTGAAAACAAAGGAAAACAAAGTGAGAAAACAAAGTGAGAGAGCACGGAAAACAAAGTGAGAGAGCACTTTGAGCACTCAACGTGCTCAAAGTGCTCTCTCATAAACACTGGGGTTCTGATCGACTCTGCCTTATACGTATTTACCGATCTTTTGTACGCAGCATTTAGACTACGGATGCGTAGTCTACGACTCGGCGCGAAACTCATACATCCGCCGTCTTGACCCTATACACAACCTCGATCTCCGTCTGTCAAGTGGTGCTTACAGAACATCACCTGTGCAAAGTCTATACATAGAATGCAATGAGCCCCCTCTATGTGATCGAAGAGCATTACTAACCTTGTCATATGTTTTAAGAATAAAGTCGTCACCTGAACACTTCTGCTACGAAATTGCTGCAAAATGTGACTCACGCTCACACTACCTCAACAAACCGAACCTAATCAAACCACTTGTCCTACGTTTCGAGGAATACTGCCGCTTTTATATCATCCCTGATGGATCACTAGATGTCGCTAATAAAGCACCAAGACTGCCGCCATGGTTCCACCTGTCACAGCTATGCGAATTTTCACTAAGCCGCTTTAACAAAAAAAGCACCCCACCAGAACACATAATCCAAGCATTTTATACACTTCAGCACGAATATAGAAATTACGAAGAATTTTACACGGATGGCTCAAAAACGGAAGACCATGTGGGTATTGGGAATGCGACGACGAAAAGCGCAATTCCTGTGACAGTACCTCGTAGTTTTTCCATTTTTTCAGCTGAAGCTTATGCCTTGAGTGAAGCAGTTCGGAAAATTATCGCTGAAAAATACAAGAAAGCAATCATATACACCGACTCACTAAGCACACTAAAAGCACTACATATAAAATCTGAATGTGAGCCAATAGTGGGCGACATTTTAAACATGGTATACTTAAACATCCAGACAGCCTGCATCCGTTTCTGCTGGGTCCCAAGTCATGTTGGGATACCCGGAAACGAAAAAGCAGATAAGTATGCTTCCCAGGCAGCCCATAAAACAGTAACAAAAGTGAAAATTCCCCTTAAAGATATCCAGAGAACAATTCGCCTGGCTCTACTATTAAAATGGCAAAAGCAATGGGGCACCTGCACGAACAATAAGCTCCACCTGGTGAAACCCACACTCGGGGAATGGGAGACCTGCGGTCACCAGCAACGGTTTATCGAAGTTGTATCATGCCGACTTCGCATTGGACACACACACTTGACACACAACTTCTTACTCGCAAAGGAAGAACAACCAACGTGTGAAAAATGCCAATAAGCGTTAACACTTATGCACATCCTAATCACATGTCCTACCATTGAAACACAGAGACAAAAACATTTCAGCAAGCTATACAAACAACACGTATCTTTACACCCTGCTTTGTTCCTAGGAGATGACCCTCTAGTACCTCTGCCTGACTTGCTAAACTTTCTGAAAGAATTTAATCTGGTAAATAAGCTTTAAAATTTCATCTTTTCAGTGTCCATTCCTGAAAGTCTTGTGTCTGGCGCAGCATAGCCTTAGCTGCTTTTGCGCCATAAAAACCAAATTAACCTAACTTTACCTAACTACGCAACAATCACGCGATACCCCCCCCCCCCCCATTCCGCGGCGCATTTACTCAAGTCCTCCTGTCTCGTGAGAAGATGCAAGTTTTTTCTTTGTCCAGAACACACGAGTATTACAAATCTAATAGGTGGTGTGTAGATTCTGCATGTTCAGAGAGGGCAGTCTAGGCCACACGTCATTTCGTGGCGTCATATGTGCGGTGTTTAAACTTTTTAGGGGCGGAGCTATTTATAGCGGCACCCATTCGTCCCTTATAGTCGTAGTCGTAGTCATAGTGTGTAACCAGTCTTAAGCTTTGACCTCCAAGGTGGTGCCAGTGGGAGATTTCTCCTGTGCGTTTTTGAACACTAAAAAAAATTCGCAGCGTGCGCGATAACTGAAAGCCGAATTCTTCTGTCTCTTATTCCCCTGCTGCCAATGCCTCTCTCTGCTGTCAATGCCAAAGCCAATGCCTACTGCCAATGCCAATGTCTCTCATTGCCAATGGCTGCTAATGCAGCCATTGGCATGTCCCAGTAAGAAACGTTAGTAGAAGTAGAAGGGTTAAAAGCCGACTTCTGCTGTCTCTCATTTCCAGTATCAGTCATTGTTTACCTCCAAGGTAGTGCCTGATGAGATTTCTCCTGTGCGTGATTAAACAATAAAGAATTTTGTTCAGAACGCCGTTCATTTATGAAATAAACCAACTAAAGATGCCAGATGTTTTCTAAAAGCAAAACGAAAAGACGCCAGATGTTTTAAAACAAAACCAAAAAAAAATTGGCAGCATATCCACGGAGTGAGTGATGAAGAGTGGGGCGAAGCATTCGTCTCTTCATTCGTTCTTGCTTCCGTTCGTCCATGCGTCCGTCTGTGTGACCGTCCGTGCGTCCATCTGCCCGTCCATGCGTGAGTCTGTTCGTGCGTCCGTCCCTGCGTTTGTCCATGCATCTGCACCTGTGTCCCTTCATGCGTCCATCCATGCATCTGTCTGTGTGTCCGTTCGTACATCTATTCAACACTCCAGGTACGACCACCTCGCATCTTTTCATCATATATTCCCCATATAGAAGCACCGCCATCCAGTGGACATACCAAGGACTAAACCAGAGATGGCACATGCACTTTCTTACGGCTTGCGCTTCCGGTCTACTTCCCACCTTTAACCACCTCGAGTTCATGATATATACTAGCTCACTGTATTCATAGCACTGCGGCCCAACGCTCGCTAAACCTTCTAAAACCAAAGAGGTTACGCCCAGCGAGTATAACGTAGCAATCTTTTCCTGACAGATAGTGCTCAATGTACATGCCAATGGCTGCTAATGGGGAATGAGAGACAGGAGCATTCGACTTTTAGGTATCGCACACACCGCAAACTTTTTATTGTTCAACAAAGCACAGGAGAAATCTCCCACCGGCACCACCTTGCAGGTCAAAATGTAACACTTGTTACACACTACGACTACGAGGGACGAACGGGTGCCGCTTTAAGGAGCTTCACCCCTAAAAGAAGATGCCAGCTGCTTGACGATAGACGCTAGGTGTTTTATAAAGCAATGGTTTTATAACGAAAACCATATCGATACAGGTTTGTAGTTGGCGATGCTCGTTGACGTCGGTGTGTGCTGGTATGGATAAGGATGCCGAAAGGCGGGGGCGCAGGGCAGAGGCGGCGCGCGCTCGCAGACAGGACCCTGAAGTGAGAGCACGCGAGGCAGAAGCGCGCCGGGAAGCTGTGCGACGTCACCACCAAGATCCTGGTGTACGGGAACAAGAAGCCACATCAGCAAGGCAGCGTCGGCAAGATCCCGCTGTACGTGAACAAGAAGCTGTAGTGGCACGTCAGCGTCGGCAAGATCCTTCTGCACGGGAACGAGAGGCCACATCAGCAAAGCAGCGTCGGCTAGATACTGCTGTACAGGAACAAGAAGCCACATCAGCAAGGCAGCGTCGGCAAGGTCCCGCCGTACGTAAACAAGAAGCTGCAGCGGCACGTTAGTGTTGGCAAGATCCTTCCGTACGGGAAACAAGAGGCCATGGCAGCTCGTAAACGTCGCGAAGCAGATCTTGAAAACGTTCGACAATGGGAAGGCGCGAGGAAGCACGGAAATTCGGCAGGTGAATTAACGGAAGAAAATTTCACGGTATTACTTCTAGGAGCTTCGTTAAATTTCATCATCATTCACCTCGTGGATCTGCCGTATATTTTTTTTTCATGAAATCACCAGTTTCATTTATGTACTGGCTGTCACACTTGTGGCACCCAAATGCGTAAACAAGACTAAGAAAATTTCTGCTCGGCAGCTTGCCCTTCACATAGGATAAACTTTAGCTTCCATGTTGCTACATCCACTCTTTTGATGTCTGTTGCTTCTACATATCACACAGCAAATCCGACTTTTGAACCACAACTTTACTTATGTCTGTCTACGCCACGATTTCTGCTCGACTTGAAGGCCGCCTAGATTGCCTAGGCTAGAACTGCTATCAGCAGAAGTTTGCCGGGCTACCCATGTATTTTATTATAACAATAATATTTTATTATTGTTATTGTCATTATTATTGGTGATGCAACAGCAAACGTCCTCAGCTACACACTTATTGCTCATGTTTCAAGAATAACACCTGGATAACTTCAGCTAAATTTTTCATTTTGGTTTTCTGAGATCGTGTAAATAAATTTGCAATTATGTTTCAGCAACACGTCCACAGCAGAGTACTTAAATCAGGCTAACGTGCTGACATTCGTGATTCTTCTGTGGAATCAAGGAAGCTGTTGTACCTTGACAGATGCATTCTTGCAACCATATATTCAAACGTCGGCACTAGAGCACGGCACGGGCGGATTTTTTCAGCCCAGCCTGGCCCAAAAAATCCATGCGCAAGCCCGCCGGAGCCCGGCACGGGGTTTTAAATATGACCCGTACTCGGCCAGAGTACAGGCCTGGGGTTTTAAATATGGCCCGTACCCGACCCAAGCCCGAAAAGATTGCACCCAGCCCGTTTTTGCCAAATATACCTTCAGCATAAACGAAGCACTGTCAAATCTTCAATTATTGAGTAAATACATGCAGCGCACAAGAAACTTTTCAAAAGTGCTTTGAGAATTTCTTTCAGGGCCACAACTTTACCCAATTCTGTGTATATTTTCGGTGAATTACACCGATAACACTTCTGGGAAATAATTTTAGAACAACAATAAATGAAATCGGAGTCATAGCTGGCTTTTTCATCAGGATGCTGAAGTGGTTGGCAAGGTATGATGCAGTGACCATAGAATGGTACGGTCTCGAATTCGCCTTGACTTGAAGAAGGAATGACGGAAACTTATACGCAAGAACACAATCAATGAGCTAGTACCGAGGGGAAATGTACAGGGATTCCGAGTCTCTCTTCAGAACAGGTACTCGGCTCCTATTGAAAAAACCAACCTTAGTGTAGAAACAATGAATCATAATCTGACGAGTATCATTACGGAGTGTACAGTGAAAGTTGGAGGCACGGTAGTTAGACAGGACACTGGCAAGATTTCCCAGGAAATGAATCTCATTAGGAAGTGTCAAAGCATGAGTCTCAAGTACAAAAGACAAAATAGAACAGACAGAGCTTTCGAAGTTGATTAATAAGCGTAAGATATCCGATGTAAGAAAATATAACATGGAAGAATTGAACACGCTCTGAAAAACGGAGGAAGCATCAAAGCAGTGAAGAGGAAACTTGGGATAGGCAAAAATCGAATGTGACAAAGAAGACAAAAAAACTACCAATATGGATGGGATAGTTAAAATAGCGGAGGAGTTTTAAAGAGATCTGTACAATAGCCGGGATAACCACGGCCTTGATACTACCACAACTAGCAGTAACCCAGATGACACCACACTAGTAATAATAAAAGAAGTCAGAAAAGCCTTAGAGAGCATGCAGAGAGGCAAAGCTGCTGGTGAGGATCAGGTACCATCAGATCTGCTGAAAGATGGAGGAAAGATTGTGTTAGAAAAACTAACCAACCTATTTACGAAGTGTCTCCTTATGGGAAGAGTATCAGAGTATTGGAAGAATGCTAACATCATCTTAATACATAAGAAAGGAGATGACAAGGACTTCAAAAATTACAGGCTGATCAGCTTGCTCTCCATAGTATACAAGTTATTTACAAAGGTAATTGCTAACAGAGTTAAGAAAACATTAGAATTCAATCAACCAAAGGAACAAGCAGGATTTCGAACAGGCTACTCAACAATCGACCAAATTAATACTATCAATCAGGTAATAAAGATATGCTCAAAATATAGCCAACTACTATACAGAGCCTTCATAGATTACGAGAAGGCGTTTTATTCAGTAGAAATATCAGCAGTCATGCAGACACTGCGGAATCAGGGCATTGATGAAGCATATATAAACATCCTCGAAGAAATCTGCAGGGAATCAACTGCTACCATAGTACTCCATAAAGAAAGCAACAGAATACCAATCAAGAAGGGTGTAAGGCAGGGGGATACAATCTGCTCATTGCTGTTTACCGCGTGCTTACAGGGTGTTTTCAGAGGCCTAGAATGGGAACAGTTAGGGAAGAGTTAATGGAGAGTACCTTAGTAACCTGCGCTTCGCCAATGACATTGCATTGCTGAGTAACTTAGGGGTTGAATCGCAACTCATGATTACGGAGTTATACAAGGAGAGCAAAAAGGTAGGTTTTGAAATTAATCTGCAGAAAGCGAAAGTAATGTACAACAACGTCGGAAGAGAACCGCGCTTTGAGATAGACAATGGTCCACTTCAAATCGTAAAAGACTATGTCTACTTAGGACAGGTAATAACCTGCCTGCTTGAGAAACTTTCTTGGTTTTTAAAGTTTCCACAGATGTGTCACTAATAAATATGCCACTTTTTTTCTAGCTTGAACTGCTTCCAACAGTCCACATCTATCAGGATGGCCGCCTGTATTCTTTGTCTGGTATTTAATCAGAACTGGCATGCCCTAATACTTGTGCAACAATCAGCCAGATTTGTCTATCTACCCTTAACAGCCTGTAAGTCCACGTCTAACACAACCCGCTTCACCCTTCCAGTGGTCATAGTCCATACAGGTCACTATATCAATCAGTTAGCTGCTCAACTGTTCTTTCATTCATTAATTCACGTCATATTTCTTGAAAATAGAGGTATGTGAACCCTACAACTGCTTTGCAAAAATTAAATGAAGTACAAGTATAATACTTGCTATAATGGCTTAACTAAAAAAAAATATTTCACGATGATGGCCCAGAAGCTTTCTCTAGAAAACATGTAAAGCTCACATGGAGAACTATGTGTCCCAGGGAAATTCTGAAACTGCCAAATTTGAAGGGTGTGCAAGTATTCTACGATTTCACATACCGAGTTGAATATTGTTCTATTAGGTTCAGTCGCTATTTTTTAATTTACAGATGCTGCAGGTCCTTCTCGGGCCCATGCAGGAGTGAAAACAAATACATTGACAGAAATTCGACATACAAATTTGTGAAACCAAATACTTATTATTATTACATACTATTATAAATTAGACATTATTATTATATATACATGAAATTAAATATTTTAATAGTTTATTAATATTTAAAATGTTAAGTGCACAGAAATAAATAAAAAATGTATAGAAGTATCATAAATTTCATCCCTGCTGGCATGTTATACGCACTAAACATGACTGCTTATCTAGTGCAGCTGGCTGCTTTGCTCTAGGAAAGTAATTTTGCTATCTATGCCGTTGTCACTTACCCTTTCTTGACATTTCTGTGGATTTTAAGAGCTTGATTTTTCCTCCAGATACTCTATTCCTGCTTTGAAAATTGCGAGGAGTCCTTATCATAACTGCAAAGTGAGATACAGTCAGTATTTGATGTACTTGTTTTTATATTGCAATGGAAATAATACATCAACTGGGAAATAATAATGAAACATTTTGTATAAAAATCTATTTCATATTCAGTTTGCTGCACAACATGTGTACCAAACAGTGGCCGACAACCATTGCGTGTATTTGCACCACACTCTGCCATAACGAAGCACATGCATGAAACCTGAAAGACGCGAGCTCATGCTTGTAGGTGCAATTGATATGTAGTCGTCCCTTGAAAATTGCTTGGTGATTTTAAATACCTGACTGTGCAGGTGTCTGTTAGATTTTTCTCAAATGTCCAGACTGACTACAAAATGAGCAATGCTAATAATGTTCTTGGCTTGTGCTACAAATTTTTTACCACCCATTCTTTAAAAACATTTCCTTACGCTGTCGTTGTACAACCAAACAAAAATACGTTCATGCTCTTTAGCATACTGTTATTTGCAAAATAAATGCCAATTCATGAAAACTAAAGATAATTAAATATTCATCGTCCATAATTACCATAAAACTGCAGGTGAGTTGTCATAACAACCAATCTTACACTGATGTCACTATGTTTTCATTAGGAATTTACTAATTTGCTTGCTTGCTTCTTTTTCACAAGGTATGCATATCATTATACAATGCATCACAACTAACGCATTTATCAATTTCAGTATTTTATCACTTTGAATCAATCATCATACTGCAAAGTCTTGAAAGAAGTCACTTTTAAGACCTACAAGTTTTCTAGTACCCTTACAGCGCATTAAAGACACTGAAGTGTCAAACAGGCCAAAAGGCATTAGTAAGGCTTATTGTCATAGGCATTGTTGGCTTGTTGTCATAGGCATTGGGCAAATCTATTTACAAAACATGTTAAAGGCACAAGCGTGCACATATTTTGGTTTGGTTGTATGTTACCATAAAGAATGGAAGGAGTGGTGCAACATTTCTGAAACAAGCCAAGCATGTGGTTAGCATTGCTAACTCTATAGTTAGTATGGGAGATCCAGAACAATTTCACCCTACTTTTATTTAGCAATATATCTATAACATGTGGTACAAATAGTTTGAGTTAGTAATTTCCCAAATGACAACACCATTATCAACAAATCATGACAGAATTTAGGTGATAGCAAAGAAGGGGCATTGTCAGCTAAAATGAGAAATAAGCTGGGCTTAGCTGAGCACAAAGTGAGTTCAATTGCATGCGAAGCATCCAAAGTACAAAAATTTGTTAGTGCCAAGGTCGAGATGACCTAAATTTAAAGTAAATGTTTATGAATGACCTTGTCAAATGTGTTAAAAAATCTAAAACAATTCAGTCTATGAATCACTGCATCAAGAGAATGGCACAATTTATAAGTTAATAAGTGGAGTTTAACTTTGAAGTGTATATTTAAGTGTATACTGCGTAGTGTAGTATGAAATACAGGGCAGTTTAGATGTACTCAACTGCTGAATAAGCTTTGTTAGAATATAATAATACTAGGGGTATTACAATGTATGTGCAAGCTAAATGAGAAAAAATTAATAATAAATTTTGATACCAGGAAAAAAGAAAAATGAAAAAAATCAAAGCATATTCATGGAGTGATTGATGATGAGTGCGGTGAATCATCCGTCTGTGCATGCATCTATGAGTCTGATTGCGTTCGAAAATGCAGACTGCGCACGGGTAACAACGACGAGACGCGTGCCAAGGAAGCCGAGCACAAGCGTCTTCAACGTGCCCGCCTCTCTGCTTCGTCCATGCCCCACCAGCGATCCACTACGTACGGTGACTATCCAGGAGACTGAGAGATGCACGAGTTCTATGTATACCCAGGCACAGCCCACACATGCAGCCAAAGTTAAACGAAAGGAAAAAGGAACTGACTACGTTAGAACAGTACAGTCGAAGTAATAACCTTGAAATCAAAGGAATCCCGATGACCTCATCGGAAAACCTAGTTTCCGTGTGTAACTTGGTACCGTGTGACGCGATGAGGACAATACCGCAGGATGTGGCCTGCTTCCCCACAATGGAAGCACAATTAAGGGCCTGTAGTGAGGGGTACACCAAATTCGGTTTTGAGGAGTGGAGGTCGCATCGGTGTCGACATTTCCTTTATTACCAAGGCACTGTCGGCGGCTGTTGCTGGTGGTACTGCTGAGGTGGCGGCATGTTAGATGGCTGTCGACAGAGAATATCCGTGTAGGTTGGCCTAACCGTGTCAGTGTTCGGCTCGGGAAGTGAAAGTGCTTGGCTTATCTCTTCGCCCCCAACTTCTGTGACCGACGCAATTGCGCAGTCATTCTGTGTTGCAGCGAGCTTCTTCGCCTCTTCTTGCACAATTTTGCGTATCAGATCACGCAGAGAACGCTCGTCAAATGTCACAGTGGTCATGGCGGTTGCGCTGATTTGCCCGCTGTTGTTTGGGTGGTCGTACTGGCGGTAGCGTAGCTATAGTGCGCGTTCGATGGCAGCCTTTTCCTTCGAAAATTCGTTGACGCTTGAAGGTGGGTTCAACATGAGACCAGCTAAGAGCTGCTTTTTAACACCGCGCATGAGGTGGCTGATCCTTCTGCTCTCGGACATATTAGGATCGGCTCGATGGAAGAGACGAGCCATGTCCCAACAACCATAGCAACAGATTCGTTTGGCTTTTGAATCCGTGATTCGAGGAGTCGTTGGGCATGCTCCCGCCTTTCGGTGTTTGCGAAGGTGTCAAGGATTTTCCGCCAGAACTCGGCCCACGTTCACCACACGGGATTCGAGAACCATGTGCAAGCCCCGTCCTGAAGAGGGAAATACACGTACCCCAACTTCTGTGTGGCGTTCCACCCGTTAACATTGGCTGTGCGCTCGAACTCACTAAGCCAGTCATCACCGTCCTCATATGTGTTGCCGTGGAAGTCTACAGGAATTTTAGGGATGAAAACAGTCACTTGTGTTCTGCTTGGGCTAGTCATGGCGGGGCTAGTGCTTCCGGGCGCGATCATGTTTTCCATCCAAGCATGAACTCTGGGCTCAGGCCTACCAGGCGGCGGCTGGCACGGTGAACGGGTGTCGACGAGCAGAAACCTTTGTGGACTAGATCTTGGGCTGTTGGAAGGTGTCCTGGACATGTACCCAGCACCTCCACCAGTGTCACAACGCAGACACAGCAGAAGTCGGATATAGAAGACCTCACTTTATTTAAATTGCAAGGCGCTCGTAAAGAGGACCAGGCAAGAACTTCGTCTTTCTGGCTGTGCGAGCTCTTCTCTGCAGGTTGAATGCGGCAATATTAAGGTATTAAGCTATTTGAAAAGTTGGTATTAGGCTATTGAAAAGATCTGGTGTGGCTTTGTGGTAAAATATGCTTGATTGCCGCGCAGAATGCTTGAGTTCGATTCCTGCCGAGACTGTGACATTTATTCTTTGCATTCATGCTGCCGATGTAAGGATTTGTAAATGCGAAGCATCTCTTTGACTCACCTGGAATGCCGTGCTTACGTCCGTGTGAACGCACCACAGCACGTTTCCTTCGCCGCAGGTGTTGAAGTGGTGCCAAGTAGGTCAAGTCGCAGCTGCGCGTAATCTCACTTGCAGCATCTGCCAGCTCCTCCACCCGCTCGCAATACATCTCTCTCACTTCACCCTCTTCATCGCCCGCAACGCTCGATCGCACGTCAAGTGGAAACACTCTTTCAGCTTGATATCTGTGATAAAACTTATATGAAACCCAACCCGCCTCCCAAGTCTTTGCATTTCAAACAAACGTTTACTAGCGTAAACGTTACATCGAGTTTCGCTTCAAGGCGTTCTTCCAGCACCCACGTTGACGCCCGTTTCAAGTGGGTCAATGCCGTGCGCACCACTGATGCTTCGCATCCCAGTAGGGTTCACTTCGGGGAAATGGTTCGAAATTTCTTAATGCTCACGCGTCAAAATTTCCCACGTGTGTTCTCGTCATTCTTGGGTAGATGCAAAGTGTCAATTACTTGTGGCACCCGCAGGTATGTGTCACTGTTTGGCAGGAAGTGTTTGACGACGCACGCGACAGGATTGTGATCTTATTCATGTCTTAACCAGCGCGTAGTATTCGTCAAACTATGGAACCCTTACATACTAATTTTGGTTCATGCGAAGTTAAGGAGGTGATCATGAGAGCACCCAAACGTAAGCGGCTAGATAGATAGAAGACATGCTTCGCCTTTACTATCTTTACTCACATTTGTAAAACAGCAACGGTAGAATGAATATGAATTAACTTTCTTAGGTTTAATCAATCAAAAGATGGCTATTTTCGTATGACGCGTTCTTTTCGATAATCTGCATACTGTGATAGTGCTTCTCGTATTGCTGTTGACATGTGCGTTAATTCGTTCCATTTATGCACTCGGAACTGCATGCATGCTTTCATGGCGCGAGGGCGCGTGTTGCTGTTACATTCAGCATTCAGCATTTCTTTTATCGAGCCACACGATAGGACATGGACAGCGCTTATACAGCGCTCTATGTCCACTTATACTCTATGAATGGGTCTTCACGCTATTAGCTACAATGATTCTTCACATCCGTTTGCCGGTGTGCAAAGTTTATATATATATATATATATATATATATATATATATATATATATATATATATATATATATATATATATATATATATATATATATATTGTCACGGGCTAAGTAGATGCCTGAGGATGACGACGACGAAGTGCTGAACGG
The DNA here is from genome assembly GCF_043290135.1 of Rhipicephalus microplus. Lineage (NCBI taxonomy): Eukaryota > Metazoa > Arthropoda > Arachnida > Ixodida > Ixodidae > Rhipicephalus > Rhipicephalus microplus. The sequence continues at coordinate 220,637,623 of NC_134702.1, forward strand.
GAACGTGCTCGGACTGCAGCAGCGTCGTACGCATTAGCTCGCCAGTATATTCGCCAGTACACATTTGTTCATCAGTGTATACTTTATTCCCCGTAACATCATTGGTGGAAGGTGCGGGGTACCACTCGCTAAACAGCCCAACGAGCTGGATCTTCGCAGCGGACGGCGCATTGCAGCTACCACGATGACTGACCAGGCTACTCAATGTCAACAAGATCCGTCAGCCCCGCAGCCGATCGTTGTGGTGCAACCTCGTGACCCAGGTCCATTCAACGGCACAAGTGGCATAGACGTCGATGACTGGCTTGTTCAATATGAGCGCGTCAGCAGCAGCAACCATTGGGGTCCAACGCTTATGCTGGCGAACATCATCTTCTACTTGCATGGCACGGCAAAACTCTGGTACGAGACACATCAAGAAGAGTTGACTAGCTGGGACGTCTGTAAGCAGAAATTGCGCTATCTATTTGGGAAACCCATCGGACGTCAAGTGGCCGCAAAGAAAGAGCTTGCGACTCGTGCCCAGACATCCACGGAGCCGTACATCGCGTACATCCAGGACGTGTTGGCTTTGTGCCGCAAGGTCGACAAGGACATGCTCGACGAGGACAAAGTCGGACACATCCTGAAAGGAATTGCGGATGACGCCTTCAATTTTCTCCTGTGCAAGGACTGCTCGACGGTGGAGTCGGTCATCGAAGCATGTCGTCGCTTCGAACAGGCAAAAAGTAGGCGCATAGTTCACCGATTTGACCGCCTTCCCAACACGGCGGCTACGTCCTCTTGCGAAGATTTGCCCACACTACACCAACCACCAGCGCCAGAAAACGTCACCAGAATAGTCCGTCGGGAACTCGAGGCCATGGCTCCCGCTATGTCTAGCGTCAGCGCGCCAGGACACAACCTCGGTGCTGTTTCAATGATACAGGCCGTGGTTCGCCAAGAGATCGCGAATATGGGCATTTCGCCACCTCATCAAAATGCCTCTGCTACTTCCAGCTCGGCTCCAGTCGTTGCGGCTGCCACTCCGAACCGCACGTTCGCGCCACGACGAAACCAAGCTGAATGGCGCACTCATGATGATCGGCCCATATGTTTTACGTGCCATCGGATAGGACACATCGCTCGCCATTGCCGCAGCCGGTGGACCTCATCACCTCGACCGAGCTTCTATGATTGGCGGCCTCGCTCTGAACGTGCACCTTATGCCCCGTCCTACCGTGCTGAGACAGGTGCAGAGTATAATCCAGAACGTCGGACCAGCCGCTCGCCATCGCCCGTGCGTCGTCAGTCCCGCTCGCCCCAACCCCGCCGTTCTCGGTCTCCTTACGACCGTCGCTCGGAAAACTAGCCGGTGCAGCCCCCGGAGGTGACGCTGCATACACGACTTGGACTGCAAATCCTCTGATTACTCCCGACCAGCGGTGCAACCTCCTAACAATTCTCGTTGATGATTTACCTATAACGGCTCTTATTGATACCGGTGCACAAATATCTGTGATGAGCTCAGACCTCCGCCGCCGCCTCAAAAAAGTCCTGACGCCTGCGATTGCACCTACCGTTCGTACCGCGGATGGGAGTACTCCTGCTGTGCTTGGAATGTGCACTGCGCGATTAACAATTTCTAAGCATCAAACTTCAGTTCTGTTCGCTGTACTGGAAAATTGCCCTCATGACCTAATCCTTGGACTCGACTTTCTGACTTCACACGCTGCGCTCATTGACTGTTCCAAAGGTCTTCTTCAGCTCGAACTACCATCCTTTTCGGAGACCGTCTCTACCAGCCCACCTCGTCTACGCTCTGTCGATTTCCTTAAACTTCCGCCGCAAGCCGCAGTCCAAGTCCAGCTCTCGCCATATGCTGCAGTACCCGATGGTAATTATGTTGCTGCCCCGATTGCTGACGTCGCCATGACACGCAATGTTGCACTCCCCAACACGGTGGTTACCGTTAAGGACAACCGAACTTCGTTTCCCGTCCTCAATTTCGGCCTCTCAGCGCAAGTTATTCCTCGCGGCATGTCACTTGCGCATCTTACACCACTGGTCGACCACACAGTTTCCGCTCTAACCACCAATTCGCCACCCGATTTTTCATCAACGTCGTTCTCGTCACGTTCCTGTTCCGACCTTTTCAAGCCAATGCTATCTGACAAGCTCACCTCTGAACAAGTCTCTGCTTTCTGCCGTGTGCTTGCTCCTTATCAGGACATCTTTGACTTCGGCGACCGTAATTTGGGCCAGACATCTGTAGTAACCCATCGCATCGACACCGGTGACGCTCGACCCATTCGCCGACGACCCTACCGTGTGTCAGCCCCGGAGCGTGCTATTATACAGCGAGAAGTCGATAAAATGCTTGATAAGGGCATAATCGAACCCTTATCTAGTCCCTGGTCCTCACCCGTTGTACTTGTTAAAAAGAAGGACAATAGCTGGAGATTCTGTGTTGATTACCGCCATCTCAACCATATTACCAAGAAAGATGTCTATCCCCTACCGCGCATAGATGATGCACTCGATTGCTTGCACGGTGCCAAATATTTCTCTTCAATAGACCTTCGCACAGGCTACTGGCAGATCGCTGTGGACGACAAAGACAGAGAGAAGACGGCCTTCGTGACTCCTGATGGTCTTTATCAGTTCAAGATGATGCCTTTTGGATTATGCAATGCCCCCGCGACATTTGAGCGCATGATGGACTCTCTCCTTCGAGGCATGAAGTGGACCATCTGCCTCTGCTATCTTGATGACTTTATTGTTTTTTCGACTACTTTCGACGACCATCTTACCCGTCTGTCCGCAGTGCTTGATGTTTTTCGACGTGCCAACTTGCAACTTAACTCGTCCAAATGCCGCTTTGGGCAACGCCAAATTTGCGTACTCGGCCATCTTGTTAACGCTGCGGGCGTTCAACCAGACCCTGCGAAAGTCCGAGCAGTTCGCGACTTCCCCACACCCCGCTCAGTCAAGGACGTCCGAAGTTTTCTGGGACTGTGCTCCTATTTCCGTCGTTTTGTCGAGAAGTTCGCTCAAGTAGCCCGTCCTCTAACCTGCCTCCTAAAAACGGATGTCGCATTCACCTGGGGCCAACAGCAAGCAAACGCCTTCTCGTCGCTCGTCGACATTCTCACCAATCCACCAGTCCTAGCACACTTCGACCCATCTGCTGCTACGGAGCTTCGTACTGACGCCAGTGGCCACGGCATAGGCGCAGTGCTCGCGCAGCGGCAACAAGGAATGCACCGCGTCGTCGCGTATGCAAGCCGTCTGTTGTCGCGCTCGGAACAAAATTATTCCATCACAGAACGCGAGTGCTTAGCTCTCGTCTGGGCCATTGCGAAATTCCGACCGTACCTGTATGGCCGACCATTCTCAGTTATTACGGACCACCATGCGCTTTGCTGGCTCTCCTCACTCAAGGACCCTACGGGACGCCTTGGTCGCTGGGCACTGCGCTTACAAGAGTACACTTTTTCCGTATCCTATAAATCCGGACAACTTCACAAGGATGCCGACTGCTTGTCCCGTTACCCAGTCGATCCCCCTGACACGAGGGAAGATGAGCAAGAGGCCCTCGTTCTTTCAATTACCGACTTCACCGACATAGCTGCTGAACAACGCCGCGACCCCTCTTTGCGTACTATTATCAATGGTTTGCACTCTCCCCACCCTGACCACTCCTTACAACTGTTCGTTCTTCACAACGACATCTTGCACCGCTACAACACCCGCCCTGATGGTGCTGAGCTTTTACTCGTTGTTCCTGTGCATCTTCGCTCAGACGTTTTGGCCCAGCTGCATGATGCCCCCTCCGCTGGACACCTAGGGGTGTCACGCACGTATGACCGCATTCGCCGCCGATTCTTTTGGCCTAGCCTCTACCGTTCTGTGCGACAGTACGTTGCGGCATGCGACCTCTGCCAGCGCCGCAAGACACCTGCTCTGAGACCTGCTGGTACCCTCCAGCCCATTGAAGTACCAGATGAGCCATTTTTCCGAGTCGGCCTCGATCTTCTAGGACCCTTTCCCGTGTCGGCCACCGGTAATAAGTGGATTGCTATTGCTACCGACTACGCAACGCGGTATGTCGTTACACGCGCCCTCCCCACCAGCTGCGCTACTGATGTAGCCGATTTCCTTCTTCATGACATCATTCTGCGTCATGGTGCTCCTCGTCAGTTGATCACCGACCGCGGCAGCTGTTTTCTATCTAAAGTAGTCGACGAGCTCCTGCGATCCTGCTCTACCCACCACAAGTTCACTACAGCGTACCATCCGCAAACCAACGGCCTCACGGAACGCCTCAACCGTACCTTGACGAATATGTTAGCGATGTACGTTTCCAAGGATCACAAAGATTGGGACATCCACTTACCTTTCGTTACCTTCGCATACAACAGTTCACGTCATGATACAGCTGGATTTTCCCCTTTTTACCTACTGTTCGGTTATGACCCGCCTTTGCCCATGGACACCATGCTCCAATCTGACGCCGCCTCATCGACTGCTTATGCTCGTGATGCCCTGGCCCGAGCTGACATCGCCCGCCATGTCGCCCGGGATCGTTTATGTGCCTCGCAGCTTAACCAAAAGAGTGCTTACGATCGCCGGCACCGCGACGTACAGTACTCTCCGGGGTCACTCGTCTTGCTGTGGTTACCATCACGTCGTGTTGGTCTCAGCGAAAAACTGATGTCCCGTTACGTTGGCCCCTACCGCGTCATACGCAAGGTCACCAGCGTGACCTATGAGATAGCTCCACTCCATACCACGTCAGTACCAGCTTCAGTCCCGACCGATATAGTGCACGTCTCACGGCTTAAGCCATACTTCTCACGCCCCGAGAATTGATCGCACCGGGACGGTGCTTCTGCCGCCGGCGGGTAATGTCACGGGCTAAGTAGATGCCTGAGGATGACGACGACGAAGTGCTGAACGGGAACGTGCTCGGACTGCAGCAGCGTCGTACGCATTAGCTCGCCAGTATATTCGCCAGTACACATTTGTTCATCAGTGTATACTTTATTCCCCGTAACAATATATATATATATATATATAAGTGACGCTATGATGAATGAGCGTCGTGGCGTGGCTCATACGCCATGTTTATTCTTTTCTTTGACTTCTTCCTCCTCAGCTTCTACCAACCATCACTTCATACGTAACATCTATATATATTTATATTTATATATATAGATAAAAGAACTTGACAGCAACATCCGCATTCACACGGGCACGCGCGTGCATGCACATGCACGTTTTAATGCCGGGTACCCCTAGCTGCCTGTAGCACGCGCACGCTGTCGCATTCCTTACTCACCGCTGCACCTGTGGAGAATACGAAAGAACGCAAGGGCTCACGTACGCAAGCCGCTTGGAGCCCCCGCTCTGAAACTCTGTATTGACAGCCTACTATTTCGCTCCCTCAAGGACTGTGTGCCGCAAGGAAAGCCTAAATAAAGGTGCAAACGTCCTCCGGCTAGCTCTTCCTCAAATTTTCACTGTCAACCAACGCTTCTTTTTCTTCAATGCCGGTGCCGCATCGATACCGCAATTTCTGTGAAAGGAGCCCTGAAAAATTACCAAGGAAGCACCGGACGACCCAGCAGAGCTGCACAGCCATTCCTGTTTAAGGAGTTTTTGAACACTCATTTTGAAACCAAATATACTGCATTCTGTCTATTGTCAGTAGAGCTATCGGTATGTGTACGTTGCGTACTCACAAACTCGCGCTAGTCTTGCAACAACGCGTTTGCATGAACGCGCTTCAACAGCGCAACACGCTCCCACGCGCTGAAAGCAAGGGTGCAAGTCGAGGAGACGAAACTTCAGTGCTTCGGCGGCCACAGCCCCGCAGCGGCTTGCGATTCGCATTCCGATACTGCCTTACCGCGCAAAAGCATACCGCGCAAAAGCATACCGCGCAAAAGCTCTTATTTTGGAACTTTGATGCCTCGCACTGTGCCCTCTTTATTCAGTAGTGGTCAGTTGTGCGGTTCATTGAGCGGAACATTCTAACCGTTGACAGCCGGTGGATTTTGCTACCGTATCTTGTTGGAGTTTGCATGTGATCTTCCAGTTGTGCCTGTCAATTCTATTGCACTTTTCGCATTGTAGTTTGTTCGCATTAATTTCTCTGTCTAAGTGTGCTTGAAGTCTTCGTGTGCCGCTGCTGAAAAGCCAATCCTAACATGATCCGTGCACTCGTTGCTGGAGACTCAATGTTGAAGGACCTCGCAGGGTCTCTCATATTGAGTTCCAGGACAATTGTCCAGGTTCGCTCATTCAACGGTGTGCGGATCGAGAAATTGTTCTCCTTAATTGCTCATTCTGTGGAAGATGTGCACGTGCTCGTTCTTCACATTGGCATTAACGATGTCGGTGGAGAACCCCTCGTGCTGATTGCCAGGTTCACATCACTGATTGCAAGAATTCTTGATGTGAATCCGTCAATCCGTGTGGTAGTGTTTACAATTCTGCCGAGATGAGCGAGTTTGTGCAAGTGCCAGTGGGTGATGTCTGTCGGAGAATCGGAGGCGTTCAACACGGATGCCGGGGAGACGAATGCCATTTCACAGGTGCTGTGGCACAAGAACAGCAACGGTTTCGTGGACGGCACACGCGAGTTGATGGGAATGCGGAAGGCTGGCGGCGTGCACCCGACAAAACGTGGTAGCCAGGTAAGCAATTAATGTGGATGTTACATAGGCGCCAGCTGCTTAGTCGGTGTAGCAGCTGCGGACGATCAAAGTTACGGGTTAGCGACGAGTCAATGACACATACTGCAATTGTTGCAATTAGAAGGGGCGAATGCAATCCTCCGAGAAAACGCAGGCATGCTTGCAGCGCTATAGCAGTGTATGTGCTTCATCGCAAGTGCCCATGGAAGATAAAATTAGGTGAAATTAGGCGTATGTAGCTGTGATAGCCCTCCTATGTATGATTTCTGCACAGTGTGGTATCGCACGGTGAAGGTCACGTAAACGTGGACGTTGCCAAATTTATTTTCTGCCATTACGCTACGGCTTTTTTTTTCGTTTCTTGCCGAGTTAATTCGTTTTGTTGGCACTGCGAACCACGGACGATCTTTGAACATAAGTTGCATGCTTAGATCGTCCGAATCGAGCGGCTGCCTGTTGGTCATGTTTTGAACATGTAGAGCCCTCCGAAATGATTTGATTAGAAGGAAATGACGCGTACAGTGGGACTATTTGCGACTTTGACAATCAATGATATAAGCGGGTCTTACTGCGTGTTCATTACCATAGTATACTTGAGAGGCGCCAGCAGGTAAGCTTACAATGGTGCAGCCAGTGTTTCTGGTGCACAGCCCTTATGCAACAGCAGCTCCCTTACTCAGAAGCGCAGAATAAGCAAGCTGACAAGAACTACTAAGGAGGCCAGTGAGGTTACCTCCCTAATGTGCATTATCTCTGCCATGAGTTGACAAGCGTCTGGTGTAAATGTGAATTCCCTATTGTCTGTCGCAGGAAAGATTATTACTACTATTACTATTATTGTTATGAACACAGATCATATTTCATCAAACCCATTTTAGCCCATTTTAGTCCATTTTATTCATTTAATTAGAATACTGAAAATTAGATGTCTGATATGTCTTACTTGTTTCCTAAACAGGGCAGTAATGTCTGATTATACATAAAGTGAAAATTCTGCAAGTCATCTATGTAATTGGGTCATTATACATCGAACGTTCTAGCCATTTTGGCGACCATCTCAAATGTATTAAAAAAAACCGTGCTGATTCACTGCGTTGAAAACAGTGAACTGGTAGAGTTTCTTCTGAGAGAGAAAATTTTTGGTCACGTGGTTGCCTTTTGAGTTACCTGAAAACGTCATTTGGGCATTGTTTGTGGGAAATTTTTTTTTAAGTACCGCTCTTTCTTTCTATACCAGATTTGGTCTACATGTTAAACGAAAGTGCTTGTGCACACTGTTTGAAGCTCAGTAATATTAGTGCAATTTTACTAATGCATACGTCTTCAAGAATTCACCCAAAATGTCTTATGTTTTCAGTTTCTTAATTGCAATACTGCAGTTTGTGCGAATACCTGAGTAGTGAATACTTACTCCACACAACGTGTATTTTAAGTAGAAAATATTGTTCGATATCTCATGAAGATGGAATTTAAAAGAAACAACCATAAATTTCACAAAATTGTTATTCTTGTCTATATTCATATGCAATTTGCACCTTGTGGTGGTTCAATTAAAAGTCACCTTTATATTTAAATCAAAAGTAAATAAGCCCTTCTTTTCAAATGGCAAAGCTAATTATTAATTTTTATTTGTTTCAAGGAAAAAAATAATTTTGGAACTTTCCTATTGATGGCGATGCGGAATTTCAAAGAGGCAGCTGTTGGATTACCAGATGGGAAGATGGGCTTCAATGGGAAAGTTCAAAAATTACTTTCTTCCTTAAAACAAAAAAAAATGTAATGATAAAATTTTCTTATAAAAATAACTGCTTATACGCTTTTGATTTAGATATAAAGGTGACCTATTTATAGCAAATATAGGTCACCTTTATATATTTATTTATTTCACTGACAACAAACGTAACTTACCATGGCATTGCCTTTTTTTGTTCATTCACAAACGTTGCGATATCACAAGTGTCCATCATATTATTTGTATCTATGCTTTCAAGTCACCTTGCCCTACCATATTCTGTATAGCGCGCTGCTGCTCTGCTATCAACAAAATGCTGCGCATGTCTGAATATCTTTTTGTTAACATGTATGTCAATATTGCTAAGAGTGATGATTCACAATTGGGGTTCCCATGCTATGTCTTTAAGAAGTGCGTGTTTGTGTAATATGCACGTATGCCCTGACGAAGGCCGGTCCCCGGCCGTAACGTTGGCAATAAAGCATCGTTTTTCGTTTGCTCGTTCGCTTCTTCTGGTGACATATATAAATATATATATATATATATATATATATATATATATATATATATATATATATATATATATATATATATATATATATATATGAGATAGGTTTGCCCTCCTTCCACTCACGAAAGAATTGGTACGCCACTACAGAGAGATCTGTTAGCATTGTTAGTTGTTAGTGATGTATTCAATGTGTGCATGCCAAAAAAGGTTATCGGCAATCTGAATTCCAAGGTATTTATAGCACGTTAGCTACTCGACCTTAAGGTTATTGATGGCGTAGCTAAAAGATTTTGTCGAGTCAGGGCGATGCAAGAAATAAATAATTTAGGATTTATAGTGGGATTTGAGAAAATAAGTCATTGTGAGCAGTTGTTTTATATGTTATCTAGGTTAGATTGAAGAATAGAGTTATCATGCTGATTAGTTATTTCATGGAATAAAACACACTCATCAGCAAATAGTCTAGGGAGAGTATTAAATAATATAGGTGCATCATTAATAAAAATTAGAAACAACAATGAGCCGAGGACAGAGCCTTGGGGGACACCCGACTTTATGTCACAACAAGGGGATGCAGCTTCAAACTACAAATTGAGAATGGTCAGTAACAGAACATTCTATCCAGTTCAAGATGCTAGGGTCAATGTTGAGAATACTAAGTTTGAGAAGTAGTAGGTGATGAAACACCTTGTCAAAAGCTTTAGCAAAATTTAAAAAAAATACAGTGAATAATATGGCCTTTGTCTAAAGTAGAGAAAATGTTATGGATAAACGATAGATATTAATTTTGTTTCGCATAAGTAGTTCATGCAAAACCCATGCCGAAATGAAGTAAAATAAAGAGTTTGATGTGAGAATGAAAACGGAATTATTAATTAGGACGTGATGCTTAAGCGATCCTGCCTGTGCTCAATGCAGGATCGTCTGCTGTTGCCTGGTCAGGTCGGGGTGCAGTTCTGGCAGTTTGCACCATTCCTCTTGGTGTATCTGGGTAATGTCCCGAAGGCTGGTACCCAGATGCCATAGCTCATCCGGTTTTTGCTTGGCCCAGGTTAACATTTCTCAGGCATGGTAGTCAGCGATGATGTTGCCTTGCTACCTGTGAGTGAGCCGGAACCCACACAAGCTCCACAGAAACATGAATTTAGTAACATGATACGTGAGACACCACAAATCTCTGTGCACAGAAATATCCGAGATTTTCTTTTATCTATTGCAACTGCTGTACAGTCGAACCCCTTAATCTCTCTTTGTTGTCACAATTTCTTCGCAGTGAGAACTGAAACATATGCAAATCTTGCAGTCACACAGCACAGCAAAAATTTATTTAAGGTTGTTGGCGAGCTTGTTCTGTTTTTTATAATGACATTGCTTTGAAGGAGTTTGATGACTGACTGCTTAGTACGCTTTGCATAGCGTCTTTATAGTCGTGGGTGCTAAAGAATGTGCGAACAATGTTAAAAGCTTCAACAACTTCACTCAAACTTGCTTTGTGGCTTTCCTCACAATTGTTGTCATACTCATTTTTCTTTGCGTGCAGTATCAGACGTGTGCAAACATCCCTGCAACTTCGTTAAGTCACAATGTGGTTAAAAGCACACTTCCTCTCTTTCTCTCTCCTCGAACCTCTCCGAGGCTGGCGCTGAGTTGGTTTTGGCCAGATGCTGTCACGTGAGACCGCTCGCAGCACTCGTTTGTTTACAGTTGCTCTCAATTACCAACTTTGCTTTAGAAGCACGGATTTGGTGGTGTACAAAGCATGTTTTTTTTTTGGATATGCACTTGTCCTTAAGTGCGCGTTGAGCTGTGAAATACCTTTCACCCTAGAATGACGCTGCTGTTGGATGCCATCGATGCCTGTTGAACCTTCTGATGCCACATTAAGTCTAGTGTCGACCGAAAGCATTTCATGATGCCATCTGTTAAGTGTAACGAGTTGCGACAAAATACGTGGTTGCATAAAATCAGAAGTAAGAATTTCAGGCAGCCCCGTCGCGATGGTCTAGTGGCTAAGCTACTCGGCTGCTGACCTACAAGTCACGGGATTGAATTCAAACCGCGGCGGCTGCATTTCCCATAGAGACGAAAGCGTTGTAGGCCTGTGTGCTCAGATTTGAGTGCAGGTTAAAAAACCCCTGGTGGTAGAAATTTCCAGAGCCCTCCTCTACGGCGTCTCTCATAATCATATGGTGGTTTTGGGACGGTAAACACCACATATAAAAATAACCATTTCATACCAGATTTTAATGTGATGAAATTATCTTTTCTACTGTGGACAGTTTGAGTATCAATTACTTTTTCTGCGACTCGACTATGTCGTTTCATAGAGTTACAGAGTTGGCAGAATATTGCACGGGTGCCTTGAGCCTTATCATACATTTACTTCTTTCTTAGCGAACTAAGCCCTGTATATAATACTGACGTTTATGCGTTCTTAAACTTTCACCCATCATTCGAATGGAAGAAATTTTTTGCCTTTACTGTCCCTTTCAGCTCCACACCTGCAGCCGTGTGGCACGCACTTTAAAATTGATTTTGATTATATTCTAGGCTATATTTGCCATTGGTATTTCGTAGATGTTGTATGTGTCTCGAGATAAATAGATCTCACTCATTATCTCGCCTTCAAAATTTTCTGTTGGTGCTCCTCTAAGTGCGTTGTAGTAATATTTATATGTATATGTATATATATATATATATATATATATATATATATATATATATATATATATATATATATATATGGGTGTGTGTGAAGAATGTAAAAGGCACTAAAAATAGCACAACTTGCATCCGGCAGAAACTGGACCTGCAACCTTGACTGAACGTGCCATATGTCAATACGAAGATTCGAGGTGAAGCCTCTGCATGATGCAAGTTGTGTGTTTCTTTCAATCACTTTACATTCTTCACACCTATACCTTGCAGCTTTTTGATGTGAAGGTTGCAGTTTCTGGGAAAATATTGAGAAACATGTATTCATTTCGTTCGGAGATCACAGCTGAGTGATTCTAACTCAAAAACTATAACATTCCTCAAAACGAATTTATGATATCACCATGATAAATGACTACTGCTTGTTAAATTTCACTAACATATTCATATTGGTGACAAAAATAGAGAACCAGGTGCCAGGATGCTGCTGTTAATTATCTTATGGTGTGCTTCATCTGGGAAACTGTTCCAGGTGAGGTGGTGGTCTTCTGTACCAGGGCACCATTAGGCAAGATGTTCAACTGATCCTGATCCAGCTCACTCTTTTGGGGCAGCTGTTGATGACAGCCTCTCCTCTGCTCTTGCTGCCAACTATCACAGGGTCCTGGCTGTAATGCATGGACGAAGTTTGTGTCGCACAAATGTGTGTGCATGGAAACTTTGGTGAAATCTGGAAATGCTTGTGCGGGTGTACGAGGAAAAGAAGGACGAGGACAAGAAGCAGAGCCAGCGACAGGTGGCACAAGAGGAAAAAGAAGAGAGGCGTGTGGAGAACGCGCAAGGAGCCTGGTTTTTGTCGCGTGCTAACAGAGGACCAGGTGCTCACCTGGTGGTCCTGGCGGTGGCTCCAGCTGGAACTTGCCGGACCAGGGTGCTGTCCGAGGAGCTCCTCCTGCATGTTCCCTTGGGATCGAGGTCCGGGAGCAGCTGTACCTGTCCGGGGTTACCGACACTGGGTGCGGCTCTTGCTACGTCGGCGTGCGCGACAGGGACGACGGGTTTCGGATTGCCGTCGCCACCTGAGACGGCTGAAAGCCATCTACGAACGTGAGGCCTGACGGAGGCCTTGTCTCCTGCTGCTCGCTACGGGCAAGGGTCGTCACCATGCGTGCACTGTCGCCTCCTCAGGACGCTGGTTCAACAAAGTGTGAGCTATTGTGTAGCCACGTAGATTAGACAGTAGCCACGCAGACCTTAGGTAGTTTAAGTGAGTACTTCTGTGCTTCTCATTGTGAAAGTCGACCGAGTCCCTTGTTCTTATGTTGTTCAAAATCTACTCTGGCGTCATCTCATATAGTTCGTTTCGTTGACCACGCACGGGCAAACGTGACGAACCACCCTGTCTTTACACTGGCAATGTGGCTGCTGTGTAGGTTACAGTTGTGGTGAATTCTAAGTGCAACACACTGGCAGCGGCACAGTTTGCCATGGTGCACTTCGAGTGACTGTTGCTGTTCTTGTTGCTATTTAGGAGCAGCTGGAACTTAAGTGCGATTTCGGAAGCTTCATTTGTGGCGTTATTGCCACTGCTGTGACTCAAGCTGCGCTGTCCCTTGGGTAGGCCTATGGTGATTTCACGAGCCAGGCAATGCTTTCACGCAACGTCGCTCTGAACGTGTCATTAGACTCCCATAACAAAGGCAAGCCTGACAAGAGACATTTAAATTTTCAGAGACCCTCATATAGCCAGGAACTACAGAGTCTATGTAAAAAGCTTTGCGAACTTGTAAACATATCTACTTCAGTGAGTGCACTCCATTGTCTGTTGCATTCCTTCGTAAATAGCCTACAGCCTCAAATAGTTCATATCAGTGTGAAAGCATGTTTGTTTCCTTTGTGCTGCTGTATTGTGCAACTGCGTAAGGCATTGCTCTGCACATTTACCTTCATGCAGTTTCCATAAAATGAGGTATTGGCTTATGCTTGAGAATCGGGGCATGTATTCTTTCACTCATCCTTCTGTATACGCCACATCATACCCACATCTAGTGCAGCGCTATGTGTGTTTGATAATCCCCATTACTTGGTATACATTAATATTTTTGATATTACACATCTTGAATTAGACTACCATAATGTAAATATCAGTCTATCGTGTGACCTCGTTTATACATTTCTCCAGTTATGCCGACCCCTTTTTTGTGACGAATTTGCTTTGTCACAGGAAAAGATGTCAAAATATGTAATTTACTAAAGACCTAAAATATGAACTAATTTACTGAAGACTATTATGTGAGGAAAGTTCACGCCAACCCTACCATGTACAACACCTTTGTTGTCAACTGAGAATCTAATAAAATACTGCATTCACTAGAATGTAACATAAACTTGGCTTTCATGGGTTCAACAAACAATTTACCTGAATGTAATATTCCAGCTTTTCTTTATAAAACAGATGTGTGAGGGAGAGTGTGTGAGACACAAGTATTCTATGCCATTCATGAAATGGGTTATTTATCTCTGAAGTTTTTTCTTTAGTGATGTAAATTTGTAGCTTTAACATCGCTTGTGGGTAGTCCTTTAAAACAGGGATGTTCTAGGGCTGTTATCTCTACAACGCCTTTCTTCATAGGATTGCTTGAGATTGTCGACAAGCTAGTACTTGAGGTCCAGATATTTCCCGTTTTTATCCACTAAAATATTCCTGATTGATATGTAATTGCATATCTCATCCTTGTGCTACTCAGAAAAAGGCATACAGCATGCAAAAACAACGTGATGCAGCTATCTTTTTTCTGCATGCAGAATTACCTCCTCTTTATAATTTTTTTCAAATTGAATTGAATCTTTATTTTCATGTTTCACGCTAGATGAAGGATAGCGGGAATAAAAGCTGCACTGAAACAGCTTGACTAGCTCCCGCTATCTAATGTGAAAGGGTCAGAAGCATTGACATACACATAAGATAACAAAAGCACACTATCCAGAAATAAGATAATTTTAATCAATTAGAAAATTTGAATGTAAGCAGAATACAACAGTTCCCATGACAAGAAAAACACAACGTCAGAAGCTTAAAAGGCTATGTGTAAATACATGTGTTACAATATGCATAACAGGTAAAACATACAAAAGGTAAACGACATCATGATACAATTTATAAGGATAATGATGCAGCATGTTTTGTGGTTATAAAAAACTGATGCAACTTTTAGGTTGCAGCCATGCACGGAATCGGGATGAGCCTCAAGGGAACCTATGTGAACGCGGAAAAGTGGGCTCTGTCATTTTAGAGACGTGATACTACTGTTAGAATAACACTGCGTTCTAGTGTTGTCCTGCAGCACACAAGTGTTACGTGAAAAAGGTGGCCTTGATGCATTTGTTTTCTGGGTTGTGCTTCTTGTTTTTTAGATGATACAACCACCTCGGAAGTACTACTGCGTTTTTCTTGTGTTGCTGTTGAGGGTTGTACTTCTGGTTCTTCTCATTATAGGGCCACTGTGGGACCATTAGGCATACCAAGTATGTGGTATTAGGTATCATGCTATCATGGTATATTAGGTATGTGAGAAAGTGTTACACAAGCTCATTTTGGCATCTTCAATGGAACATTATTTTTTTTTATACAAGGCACTTTGCAGCCGGTCGAAAAGTTGCTCTTCTCCCTTATTTCAGGCTTTTTGAGTGAAAATACTAAAATCCTGATGGTGGTTGTGAAGCTCGGTATATATCTTACTGTGCCTAAACACTTTCCTATCCACACCCATGCCCTTTGATAGCTAGCTATAAATTGCTTTCACCTTCAAATTCTGCTGTACTAGAAGTGCTTACTAATGGCTAATGTTATCTATCGTGTAAAACAATTTTTTAGTTTTGCTTTTTCATTTACCAATCTCAACGCAGGTGTCTTCTGCATGTCTTTAAAGGCCAACTCCGGCGATTTTGCGACCGTGTCAAGGTAATGATGTTTTTAGGTTCCTGAGACACTCTTCTCACGAGCCCAGTAGCTGAAATGCTCAGAAAATTTGAAAATAATTTTTAATAAGCAAAAAGTTGCAAAACCGAAATCCGACCAAGCGTCCTGTTTGCATATGACGTACTATTTGGTAAGAACCGGAGGCCGTATACTGGTTTTGCCGGCGCGTGGTACGAAAACTATGAAAGCCAGACCAGTGAAGCACCGGCCAAACACCACCGCTATTGCCTTGTGGCCAGCACAATAAACGCTGTATCAGCCAAAGTAGGGATGCCATTGGCTGCGTCACTACCGTTGACATGCCAAACATGACGTCACACAGACAGTGTTGCGAATAATTCTGGCAAGCGAGGTGAGCTTTTCCAGTTAATCTTGAAACTTCTCAGGGTAACAGCGCCAGCCTCACTATTATGTACCAACTAGCCCTTCAAAAAACCCTTTAAAATTCATTTGCAAATAATCTGCGCTTCTCTCAAGCCTGTAATTTGGCATAAATGACGGAAATGTGCAAAGGAGCGTAGCCAGCGAACTTCATTGAGATCCATTAACCTCGAAAAATTGCTGGAGTTGGCTTTTAAGTTGAGAGCACTGAATGTGCATAGCTTCAAGGATGGTGCCAACACCACTCACATCTGTCTCTCGGAAACTCCAAATTTCGACGGATACCGATGAGTGTTAGTCATAGTTTTCTTACAGTGGCAACAGCAGGAACTCAAGAGATAATTTTCTGACATCATATACCATCACAGACAGGGTGTGTTGAAAAGCCACGGAACCTTAACAGGTATCAGCTGACAAGTCTCGTTTTATCTCCAAACCAAGCGGTCACAGCTTCACTCCATTCTAAAGATATTTGGCATGTTCTAAAGGTCACAGCTTTTATCTGCTGGGTGTTAACATTGTTTGGTTGGCACTTCATTCCTACAACTTCTGAATAAGTGGAGTTTCTTGCGGCGAGGCGAAATGCATTGAACTTTACCGTAACACTCTTTAGTGCAGTGCAGCGTTTCATATGCCCATTCTTTACCTGAATAGCTATCGCAGAGTTGTGTAACACAGCTAAGAATTATGCATTGATACGTGCTCTTGGGTCAGAGTTATGCATTGATGCATGCTCTTGAGTCAGAAATAGAACAGAAAATGAATGTTATTCTAAGACATGCTGCGGAAACCCATGCTTTAACACATGATCTAACTGCATTGTGCAATGGCACAACAGCCACTTGGGCTAACGTTTTTATCTGACAAATGCTATGGACAAAATGCTTATATATTCAGGATTATTACATTTGACAATTTCGTCTAAAAGGCATATTTTTGTGTTTACTCCGTGCAAAGCAGTAATAATATACTTACAATGTTGACGTGTTTCTTGAAAGTATTTCTTTTAAAGTTTGTATTTTTTGCAACATTTCTTGTAAATTAAATTTAATACCATTGGATCCATTGCATGTTCCACAAACTTGTCAACGGGTTATGGCTTCAATAGCTGTATGTGACATTATTGAACTTGTTTACAAGATTAGAGGAAAAATTTTTTATTTTCCCATGAACAGGAAAGTAGTGGTCAATTTTGTGACTAATGTTTTAACACGTTCACTTTTTTGTCTGCCCGTCATGGTAGTCTAGTGGCAGGCACTTGGCTGCTGACCTGCAGGTCGCGGGATCGAATCCCAGCCGCGGCTGCTGTGTATTCGAAGAGTTCCTTCATGTGTGCTATAGTTTTCATTTCGTTTTTATGTACAGTAAAACTTCGTTAATTCTAAGTCACTGGGACTGTGGCAAATCTTCGAACTGATCGGGTTTTCGAACTAACAGAACATACAAAAAGTGGGATGCAAGGAACTTGAAATTATTAAAAATAATAAGGGCTGGTCATTTGCTGTGCCGGCTGAATTGTGGCTCCAAGGGTTACGTTTTCCAGCAATACCTGGTCACAATGTTGCCGCATAAAAGGGGGCACTCAAGGCTCAACTGCTGTCGCCGAAAAAAAATAGTGATGAACTAAAATGTGCGCTTGCGAAAAACAAGACTTCTTCACTGCAATACAATAGTGACTGGCGGGAAGCATGTCGCCCGTTCCTCGCTGCGTCAGCACATAATGATGGAACCATTCGCCCATTCTTTTTGGTAAAATGAAGAATTTATTAACGGACAGTGTGACGAAATTCGCGATGTGTTTCGGCTAGATGACATCAACATTGAAGCTTTCAGCCTAAGTTTTCGAAATAGGCGTTGCAGGCAAGTACTCCTCCAGCAGTGCAAGTGTACAAGTTGCTGGAGCAACTGGCAATTGGAGGTTCGCATACATCGCGGATTTCTCCAGACTGTCCTTTATTAATTTCTTTAAATTCCAGAAAGAAAGAATAAATCGTGACGCGCTGACGTTGCGAGAAGCATGCAACACGCTGCCCGCATGTGATTGGTGCATAGAGGAGACCCACGCCGAGGGATGTGCTGCAGTGCAGGGCGGCGCATATTGAGATTCTAGTAGGTGCAGAGCTAGCAACCATGCCTGCACGTGGATTGGCTGCTTCATCACAAAACGCTCTGATGTCATACCATAGCAACGGGAGGTGAACGACAACACAACCGCGCCACTGTTTCGTACTCAGTTTCGACTGCTGCCTTAATAATAGCGTTAGCTACACTGGCCTCGCTGAGCCAATTTCGCGTGGCACTGGTCTGCGCATGCGCAATAATACTCCGCCGCCGCCGCCCGCGGCTCGATGCCGGTGTGCGCGCAATTCGATGCGCTGCGCAGACGATCAGTGGTGACACGCAGCGGAGCCGGCACCTTCCTCGCACTCGGCCGCGGCCGCACGCGACTCGCCGCCGCCGATGTGCGCTTTCCAGAGGAGTGCCGTCATTGCCTTGGTAGACATATGGACGCTGATGCACGCGCCTTCCATGTGCAGTCACCATCTGACACTGCGCTGGAGCCGCTTGATAGCGCCTCTGACTGGCGTTTGCCACTGTAGTATAGCCATGGAGAAGGAGAGTGCAAATGCTGCTCAACAGTGCAGTAGAGCGGAGAAGCTTAACTCATCAGATCCCGAAGTAGTTGCCCGGCCAAATAAATATACATGTGCCACATAATACGTATATCGTGTGTCTCTCATTGGAACAGCTGTAGGCATGATAATCAAGCTAATGCTAGACAATCAGGAAAGCTTTCCAGAGGAGAGACGACATGACCTTGACAGACATATTGGCACCGGCGCAGGCGCTGCTATGCTATCACAGAAAGACAGACAATTCCAAATACTGTGTTGGGGCCATAGAGACGGCAGCGTGTTATTTCACTGACCACCGAGTCGTCTTTGTGGCAATAGAGAAGCTACCTGGACGTTGAGTAAAAAATATACATGTGCCACATAATACGTATGCCCTGTGTGTGTCATTGCAGTAACAGTAAGCATGATAATCAAGCGAATACTAGACACTCTGGAAAGCTAAGAATAATCAGCTGAACCTTTGCTAACGCTACGTATATCCTGGCATAGCTGAGCTAAGCCACTGTCATTTTTTTTCTGTGCTTGCTTGTTGTGTCAGCTTTGCGACTGGTGCGCCAGTGCAACACGTTGCTGGCTGTTGTGTTATCTGGTGTTGACCTGTCTAATGCGTGCGCGCTGTGTAAACTTAGGTTGTAAACACGTAAAGATTATGCCGAAATAACATGTGCGGGGTCAACGCGCGCACGCCGGCACGGCCGTATGCTTTGCTTGCGCAAATCGCGATTGTGGGATGCCGGATAAAATAAAAATGAATTCTTCGTGGCCTTGGAGGGAGGAAGCCTGTGCCAGGTGGGGTGGCAAAGAATGTGAACCACCAGTTGTCGACTCAGCCTACCAGTACGTTGCCTGGTCCCAAAGGTGTGTGAAATGTGTTGTAATTAAGCCTACATTGCCTGTTCGACTCGTTTGATTATGTTCAGTTGCCGCGCAGAGTAGCGGTTCTTCGAAAGCTTTCCCATGTCTTCGATGCCGTGGTCTGTATAGCTTTGCATTGTGACAAATTAAAGTTTACCTTGCTGTTGACTCCCCAATTTTATGACATGTAACACTTGTGCGTACTGCCGAAAAAGGATGTTTTATTGTGACGGGTACAGCTGTGCAAAGAGCTTTTGGTGCCAGCAGTGTTTGTAAACTCATGTGTTTGTTGCTTCCAAATTAACAAAAGATATACTTGGCATAGGTCGTGAGAGGCGTTATATGTACCACAATATGCCGACCCAGTCCAGACGAGCGAAAAAAAAAAGAGAGAGATGAAAAGAACCTAATTTGAAACAGCTTTCTATTTCCCTGTATGTTTAGAAGTGAGTATAAAATAAAGCTTAGAAAAAAAAAGCATTTGTTGCTTGCAATACTGTGTAGCCCGAGTACGGCATACATACTAGCAGTGTCATTCAATGATACTAGGCATCAGTGTGCACTATGCAGGTAATGCATCATAGAAGTGTTGTGCATGTTTAGCAGTCTCGTTGTCTAATGCGCTCATAGTTTATATGGAATAACTGCTTCATACCTTTAAATGCTCCTGCACGAGAAATCCTACTGCCTTTTACTTTGCAACAGTGCACGAATGAACGTAGAGGTGATAAGGGCCAGCTGCAAGCAACACCGGTGCACTGCTAGCGCTGGCTACATTAATTAGCATGTTAGTACACTTGCGTGAAGGTCAGACAGTCTGGTTACCGTGTACTCTAGCATTATGTCTTGGTGGGCTACATGCTAGACTAGGTTTTCTCGTGAAATTTTTCTTCTTGAAATTAAGATCACTTCTGGATTACTTATTTTTGTTATTTATTTATAAATACTGCAGGCCGATACTTTGGCCAAAGCAGGAGGGGCATTATAACAAGTGAATCAACAAAAAAATATTTCCATGAAAAAAAAAACAATGTAACACGAAATGAACATAATGTGTGAAAAAGAAGCAGCCATCATCCATTGACTTCACCAAAAATTCACAGTTCCGTTCAATTGAGTTAATTTCCACACCATTGCCAGCCAACACAACTTTCGCATTGCTGCAGTAGTGATAGGGGTGCAGTAGACCTGTACTCGGTTAAGAAAATGACCCACATTTACATTAATTGCATTTGTTTTTATATTTGTTGTATGCACATCATCACAGAAAATTGAGCTAGTTGACTAAAATTTAAGAAGAAAGAATGTGAGGCATGCAGGCACAGAAAACAGTAAAGAACAAGACAGTGACAATGTGGCTCTCAACTGAAAAGGCACACTGTGCCCTTCCAATGATCAGCCATTTCAAAAAAAAAAAAAATGGAGCAAAGCTAACATTCTCTTAAGGAAGGCCTCAGAGTTGTGCAAAACATTTTCTAGACATTGCCTCTGCACTGAAAAATCTGAGCTGGCAGTAGTCCCCTAGATAATCAAGACTGTTGCCAAACCTTCGATCGAAGCATTTTAATGTTGTAGACTACCGTATTTACTCGCGTAATCTTCGCACTCGCATAATTCTCGCACCCCCCACATCGCCCAAGAAAAATACGATTTCTTTTTTCCTCGAGTAATTATCGCACCCCAGAAAACTGCCGCAATAATGTCGTCTGCTCGTTCAAGCCATTGATGATGATAACGCACACCATTTGGCGCCATCTCTTAAGCATCAAGCATACTATTGCACGCTAATTCAATCCAATTCAAGCCAAGCCGAAGTGGCCAGTGCGCGTTGCGGCGTGTTTTGTATGCTGTGTCGGTAATCTTGGCACATTATGGTGTGATACTGAAGCTACACGGCTGCTTCAAGTTGCAAGTGATAGATGACAACGGCACTAAACGACGGCAACAGGGCTGCCGGTAGGCCCTTCGTAGTCTACGAGTTTTGTGATCGCTACTGGTGACAGCAGCTGAAAGCCACCAAGACGCTTTGGGCCTGCCAGGGCCTAAAACTGGGATTGATGGTAAACTATTTCGTCAGAAGGAAACTGCTGACGATTCTGTTAAATAGCCATAAGCCCAATACTGACGTCCTACGCTTACCTTTTGAGGGCTCCTGTTGGGCGACGAACGCTACCATTACTCCCGCAACGCCCACAAGCTTTGCGTATGGTATTCTAATTCTCGACTATTTGCTTGCACTTTTTGTGTTTCAAATAAATCTTGCCTTGTGTTGAACCTCTGCTTTTATTGTTGAGGTAACTCTTAATTAGTACTTCTCAAAGCTTGCTGTTAGTTGCTGGTGTGAGAATCCGGATTTGCGGCCACTTCGTTTTTTTTTATCTCTCGGTACGCTCTCGTGAAAAGTTCTTCCCGCGTAATTCTCGCACCCCCCAACTTAGCATCGCTTTTTCGGCAAAAAAAGTGCGAAGATTATGCGAGTAAATACGGTATATTGCCATGTCCTACCTTAGGTCTTCAGTCATCAAATAGTGTGTGCATGAAGTTAACGCCAGCCTTAATGCCCAGATTATGCTTCTGTGCATTTATTCGGAGCATATTATTCTAGCAAGCCAGGTGAGCATTTCGAGACAATCTTTAAAATTCGTGCACAAACAATCGGTGCGTCTCTCAAGCATGTAATTTGACATAAATGAATGAAATGTGCAAAGAAACATACCCAGTGAATTATATCGAGATCCATGGACCTAGAAAAATCGCCGGAGTTGCCCTTTAAGAGCACAGCACTACTTTCAGTTTTTTGCTCAGTTAGGTGTTCAGTCACACACTGCGCATTCATACTGCCAAACCGCACAAAATCATGGCAATTATGATGAAGAATTTTACCCGTGTGAAAGCAGCAGTGGGCTCTTCACAGGACGGACCCGATTCCCTAGTTGACTCGACTATCTGTTGCCACAAATTAATTAAAGAGTTAGTTTAATCTTTAAGTAGTCATAATTAATGTCTTCGCTATTCTACAATGTTTTCTACTACAGAAAGAATAACCAGTAAGGCAGCAAGTAAATATTCAATTTCTGCAATTTTATAGCGTATTCAGAAACTTTTCTTGAAGCAACTTGAACGCCATGTTGATTGGGTGGTGCCACCATATTTTGAGACCTCAAAAGTCTTTTGTAGGCTTTCTCTGTACGCAAGGACACTCAGCACAAAGTGTTGAAGTTTGGAAATGTTTAGAGCATATCTTAAATCACTTCCAAAGTGTGCCTAAATGTTCATTCTCATGGTTGAAAGCCCTCAAGTCACTGTGTAGGAAGTGGAACAAAAGATTTTAGTGTTGCGACACAAAATTACAGTTACATGCAAAGAACAGTGACTGACCAACAGCTCTGTTGCACCAGGCAATTAATAGGCTAACATACTAATTATTCTCAGCGTGTTGGAGAAGTAACCAAATTCGCTAGCATTTTCAAAAGTGCTTTGCATTGTCATGCAAACCTTTGAAGGCAATGTTAGTGAAGTTCACTTTGTTTACACATCTTGGCTTAAGCATACTGGGTTATCGTGGCTGTAAATCTGAGACCATGTTTGTGGGGCCACTTTGCATCACCAAGATATTTTGGGGCAGCACAGAACTGTTGTTGCAGATACCTGGCACATTCTATTAGGGCTTGTAACTATCTGCCAAACCGGCTATCTGGCTAAATCGGAGAAAAGTGAATCTCGCCTTAAAAGCCAGTTATCCGGATTTAAAGAAGGGTTAATTCTGCTTATCCGGTTTGAATGAACGTGCATCCGGGTATTCGAATGTTCGGAAACGAATATTTAGTCTTGCTAAGAGCTTATTCGAAATTTAAGTACTATTGGATAGGCACTGACGTAACGTGCACAGCTCGTTAAATCATTACAGACGCAATCACTAATGGCCCATGCAAAGACTTCCGATTTCTCAACTGTGCATGCACTTTTGCACCCTGCGGTTATTCATATTGTTACGGTTAAAGTCAAAGGGTGTTTATTAGCAGGGCGACGTTGATGGCCGGGCAATAATGGCGTCGACATCTGCACCATTTCACATCTTCCTCCTCTTCTCTTACTCAGCTCATACCCGTTGCATTTTCCGGCTCCCAGACGAAGCCCGCTGGGGGAGTATGAATCACTCAGAATGTTTAGGGTGAAACAGTTTAAGGCGAGCGACATGTACCAGCTGGGTCTGGTTTGACCGACAGCCAGCTGATGTCAGTCATGTTACCACGTATGTCAAATCATTCAGGCGATCAACAATGACGAATGGGCCACTGTACTGGGGTAAAAACTTCTGGCACTGGCCTCGTTTACGTTGTGGCGTCCACAACCACACAAAGTCTCCTTTGCAGTATGCGACAGACTGATGGCGGCTGTCATAGCTTTTTTTAGATCAGTGTTGCGAAGCCACAGTATAAAGACAAGCAATACGCCGAGCTTCTTCGGCTAGGCGGAGTGTCTTGGAGACAGAGTAGTCGCTATGGAAGGGAAATGGTAGAATAGTATCGATGCAGTTTAACGGTGAATGTGCGCAAAGGAGGTGAAAAGGACTGTAATTGGTTGTCTCAGGTTTCGCCGTGTTATACGCATAGGTAATGAAAGGAGAACGTCATCGCAGTCCTTGAGGTCAGATGATACGTACATGGCCAACATGTTAGTCAGAGTTCTGTTCGTACGTTCTACCAGCCCATTCGTCTGAGGGTGATGAGGGGATGAATGGCGGAACTGCGAATTGCCCAAACGAACCAGTTCTTCCACGGCGTCCGCAACGAGCTGATGACCACGATCACTAATGATCACTCTGGGAGGGCCATGTTGAAGAATGATGAATCTAAGCAAAAACATGGCCAAGCACGCTGCTGTCGAGGATAGTATCGCCGCAGCTTCTGCATAACGAGTCAGATGACGGACGCAAACTATCACCTATCGATTGTTGTTAGACGAGCGTGGAAAAGGGCCCACAAGATCGATACCAACTTGATCAACTGGTAGATGAGGAGGTGGCAGTGGATGGAGAAGACCTGGCGGAGGAGTATAGGCTGCTTGTAGCATTGGCATTGTTCGCAACTTGCGACATAGTGCTTGACTGTTTCCCGCATTCTGAGCCAGTAAAAGCGTTCTTGTGTCCTATTCAAAGTTATCATGAACCCCAGATGACCAGCTGTCCCATCGTCGTGCATGGCTTTCAGTATGTCAAATTGTAGACTCTGTGGTACGACTAGAAGGAAGCGTGCGTCTTTAGCCGAATAATTTGTCTTGTATAGAAGGCCGTCACAGACACAAAACCAGCCGGTGGCTAGAGGATGTGAGGCCGCGACAAGTAATGGCTCCAAGCTAACATCAGCCTCTTGTTCTTTCTTGAAAGTAATTAAGTCTGGGAATGTGAAAGAAATGGAGGCAAAACAGTCGTCAAAACTGTCTTCTTCACACTCAGTCGTCTTCAGGGGAAGGCGAGAGAGACAGTCGGCATCTGCGTGGCGGCGTCCAGACTTGGAACAAGATGACTTAAGTCGTACTCCTGAAGTCTAAGAGACCAACGCGCCAGTCGACCAGTCGGGTCACGAAGATTCACCAGCCCGCATAAAACCTGATGGTCGGTAACAATAGTGAACGGACGTCCATAGATATAAGGTCGAAATTTGTGTACCGCAAGAACAGCTACCAAGCATTCTTGTTCTGTTACAGTATAGTTGCGCTCAGCTTTGTTGAAATAGCGACTGGCATAAGCCACTACGTGCTCAGCTCTTTGATGACGCTGCACAAGTACAGCACCGATGCCGATGCCATTCACAACTGTAACGAGAGGACGAGGCACAAGTACAATTATCTTTACGCAACCCGCCGCAAGTGGTTAATATTATGCGTCAAACGATAAAAGGTCGGCAGCAGCAAGATTAACAGGAACTCGTGATAGAGACCACGGCATTAAAAGAGAACCATTCGATTCAACAAAACAGGTCTTGCCCGGTAAAGATGTATCAGTAAGCGTGGGCAAAAGCACGTTATTCACCGTTATTTTGCCTGTGCCACAATTAACGGAAGCACCACAATCCTGAAGAAAGTTGAACCCGAGGATCATCTTGAGTACACGGCGGTAATACCAAAAATTACGTGACAAGATATTCAGCACCAAACAAAACACTTGCAACACAAATACCTAGAGAAACGAGGCACTCTCCGCTGACACCACCAAAGGTCACACCACCATTTCACAGGAACATAACTTTCCGACCAAGCCTTTCCTTGAATGTGACACTCATGACGGAAACCGTAGCACCAGTATCCACTAACGCAGTTGCAAGCACACTGTTAGTTAACACACACACACTTTGTTTTGGGGCATCATTCCACAAATTTTATGGCCACACCTTATTGAAAAAACTGCTAGAGCACGCAGACATGGGAAGCCAGATAGAGAAAAAGGTACATATACATTGCAAGATTGCCCTGCGGTCTGTAAAGAGATGCTTCACATCCAATAAATGCTTCAATGCAACTGTTAGAAATCAGCTATATTATTCATGTATTCAAGCATGTCTAAGTGTTGTTCAGGTTGAAATGAAATGGAAATTTTGTACGTCTATTTTCTCTACTTTTACCAGCCGTACACAAGGATAACACAAGTAAAACTCGCCATGGTACCTTATCAGGGATGGTGTAGCACTTTTAAGCACAAAGACATGGGTTCGTTTTATTCTTCGAGATGATAGCTGCATTTTGATAGAGGAAAATGCAAAAAGGCCCATGCATGTAGATTTAGGTGCATGTTCAAAAACCTCATATGGTCGACGTTATTCTAATAATTACGGTTATGGGTAAAATACACAATTATGCCAGCTTTGGCAAAATGATTAAAGTAGAAATACGGAGGACAGATTGCCCACTATACAACAACAGTTCAATTGAGCTCTGGACTTGATACTGTAGCGCAGCACTTGTAGTGGCTAGCTAGCCAAAAAAAAAAAGACGACGAGCGTCGGTGGTGCGAAGCACCTAAAATGTTCAGGGGCTTTTGGCTGGCTGGCTGCCACAGCCTCTGCTCTGCTTTGGCATCACGCTTCCTTCCCAAGCAGCAAACCTGTCCTCTCATTAAACCAGCCACGACAGCACGTCGGACAGCATAACGTCGCTGAAATACAGACAACCAGAATGCACACTTAATGTCTCATTTTAGATGAACCAGGAACCAACTTCTAGGTTCCTGTTTTTTTTTAGTCTATTAATGTAAAGCACTGATCTGACCTGAGCCGATCATGAACTGGTAACATGAAAAGTGTGAACATGCCGCAGCTTTACATAGTCCTCTTGTTGCTGTAAATGCAGTGCGGCTTCTCAGTGTGACTTCGTCTTATATTGTAAGCAGAAAACAAAGCACAGATATAGGTAATAGCGTACGTACTGCAATTTTCAGCTCTGATTATGGTGTGTTTGAAAGTCTATGACTACGTACTGTGAATAGAACGACTCCATAGTGTAGCATGAAAGCTTCTCTGCTATGTTTTGTATCATTCTGGTTAGGATAAGAGAAAACTGGTCTACTTGGTAAGCATTCATTCTGACTAGGCATGTGAGCACAAAGGCAAGAAAGCTGTCACAACACCATTAACACTGAATAACAGCTGCAAAAGCACACAGTGGCGAAAAAGAAAGAAGGCACGAAAACTTATCTCTGCATGCATAAGCATTAGGTTGACCTATCAATCCAGCATGCATGGGAGTCTATGTACATGACAACTGTTAAGGCATTTGATTTCTTTTTGTGTAGGTTAATAGAATGTTGATTCTTACATGAGCTACTACTGGTATCTATATGTCAAGCCTCAATAGTCAGGTGCATTCTTCATTCCTGTACCTGTACCAAAAGTGCGCATTCATCGAATTGCAGCATGCTCTTACACTCTTGACAATGTCAAGATAGATTAGAAGGCGAGCCTCTGGATAGCGAACTCTTGTATTTCATTAAACTCCGGTTAATACATTAGCCCATTCCCTCTACATAGAGATGGCTACGGCTAAAAGTAAACCTATGAACCATACCTGTATGGCAATTAGTGAATTCGTTGGTGCATTTTACAAAAGATGTCAGTATGCTTCTTATCTAGCATTCTTTGTCTACACATCTGCATAAAATCTTACCTAGCCGATTGGCAGGCTCAAAAACAACATTAACATCGTATCTACTTCCCACTATCTTTAGCCTGTGAATATAAAAAATAAATGTACGAAATGCCTGCGACATGTTTTTTATAACATTGAAGCTGTTTATAGATTGGCCTCAGTTTGTCCAGCCTATCAAAAATGCGTATACTTTGTTAATAAACTTTGTTGCAGCGTGTTGAGTATAATTGCTATTGACACAGTGTATGAATGAGATTGGTAACTACCTGAACTAGGTCACAGTTGAAGTTGAGCTTGACATAAATAATGTTGACGTTTTTGTTTGATGCTAGATTGTTCCAGGCAATGTCGATAACATCTTTTATTACCTTTTTAATTCATAAATGACATCTGCGCTTGAAATTCTTTTATATTGTTGCGAGTGACTGTGTTTATTTACAGATGAGGTGAAAAGACGTTGTGAAATAGCAGCGTACTTCTGGGACAGGCCAAGAACGCTTCCACCCAACCACACAGTCCAGGCGCAACCACACAGTCCAGGCACAGCTCCACTACTCTTCTTCTTCTTCCGCGTCCCGTAGGCTCGCGCATCTTCGTTTCATTTCCCCCGGCGGCAGACGAAGCTCGCCGAGCGAGTTAAATAGGCCTATGATGGTACTGTTTGAGGCGGGCTACGTGAACAACTTGCGTAGTGCGCGAACGCCGGTTATTGGCTGTGACTCGGGCGACAACGTAATTCACGTCACTGAGACGAGTGACTATCACGAATGGGCCAGAATAGTTCGCTAGAAACTTCCGGTACAATCCTTTTCTACGAACAGGAGTCCACAGCCACACGTAGTCACCAGGAGAAAACTCTACGGGGATATGCTTGGCATCGTAGCGACTCTTGCTGTGTTCTTGCGAAGACAATGTTCGAAGGCGCGCTAGTTGACGTGCTTCTTCAGCGCGACACGACGTCTGAGCGATGGACAGATCTTCCTGATGCGAGAAAGGTAATAGAGTGTCCAGAAAACTTTGTGGATTTCGTGCGTAAAGCAGAAAGAAGGGTGAATGTCCAGTAACTTCATGCTCGGCGGTGTTATACGCGTAAGTAACAAACGGTAAGACGGCGTCCCAGTTCCTGTGGTCAGCATCAACGTACATCGATAACATATTCGTGAGAGTTCGATTTGTTCTCTCAGTGAGACCGTTAGTTTGCGGATGGTAAGGGGTGGAGTGGCGATAAGAGGAGCCACAGAGGCGCAAAATTTCTTCAACCCCATCGGCCATAAATTGTCGTCCACGGTCACTGATGACAACCCGTGGAGCACCATGACGCAGTATGACCCGTTGTAACAGAAAAGAAGAAACAGCGGCTGCTGTGGCCGATGTCAGTGCGTCCGTTTCCGTATAACGCGTTAAATAATCCACGCACACTATAACGTATCGGTGGCCCGATGGAGTCTTAGGAAGGGGTCCGAGCAAGTCAATGCCGACTTTTTCAAAAGGGGATGTCGGTGGAGGGATGGGCTGCAAATAACCCGCCGGGGCAGTGGTGGATGGCTTGTGGCGCTGACATATAGCGCAGCTGGTGACGTACTGTTTTGTGGTCTTCCACATTTTTGGCCAGTAGAACCTCTCACGTAGTCGATGCAGCGTACGTGTGAAACCGAGATGACCAGATGTTATGTCATCGTGCGCAGAACGAAGGACGACCTGGCGCAGGCTTTCCGGCACCACTAGAAGCAACGGGAGGCCATCGGCTGAATAGTTTCTTTTATACAGCAAGCCATTTGAAATTTTAAAGCGCTTGTCGACGGGGTTATGTGCAGCTTCGAGCAAAGGTTTCAGAGTAGGGTCGCGCTGCTGCTCACGTTTGAAGCTGCTGGTATCTGGGAAGTCGAACGAGACAGAAACTAAATAGTCATCAATGTCATTGTCGTCAGCATTGGTGTGCACTGAAGGAAGGCGGGATAAGCAGTCGGCATCTGTGTGACATCGTCCGCTCTTATAGGTAACAGAAAAGCTGTACTCTTGGAGGCGCAACGCCCAACGAGCCAGCCGGCCAGACGGGTCACGAAGTCCCACAAGCCAGCATAGTGAGTGGTGATCGGTCACTATTGTGAACTCGCGGCCATGTAGATACGGTCGGAACTTCTGAATGGCGAAGACGACTGCTAAGCACTCGAGCTCGGTGACGGTGTAGTTCGTCTCTGCTCTGGTCAGTGTCCGACTGGCATATGCTACGACGTGCTGGCGACTGTTGCAGAGTTGGACCAGCACAGCACCAACACCTAGCCGACTAGCATCAGTATGAAGTTCAGTCAAAGCATCAGGATCAAAATGCTTTAGGATGGGTCCTGAAGTCAATAAAAACTTCAGCTGTTGAAATGCAGCCTCACATTTATCATCCCACAAGTACGGTGTGTCTTTATGAAGAAGGGACGTCAGTGGGGAGGCAAGTTGTGCGAAGTTCTTAATAAATCGGCGGAAATATGAGCACAGACCCAGAAAACTTCGCAGGTCCTTCACTGTTCGTGGTGGTTCAAAGTTGCGAACCACTGCGGTCTTCTGTGGGTCTGGTCGCACGCCTTCTTTATCCACGAGAAAGCCTAATACGAGGGCTTGACGTTCTCCAAAACGACACTTCTTTGAGTTTAAAACAAGGCCAGCTTCGCGTAAGCATTCAAACACAAGCGACAAGCGCTGGTTATGCTCTTGAAAAGTCTTGCCGTAGATAATCACGTCATCTAAATAGCACATGCAAATTTCCCATTTTAGTCCACGGAGTACTGTATCCATAAATCTCTCGAATGTCGCTGGAGCATTGCACAAACCAAAAGGCATAACGTTGAACTCAAAGAGACCATCTGGTGTTACGAAGGCCGTCTTCTCTTTATCTGAGGGATGCATAGGAATTTGCCAATACCCAGAACGCAAGTCCACAGAAGAAAAATAGGAGGCAGAATGCAGGCAGTCCACGGCGTCATCTATACGTGGCAAAGGGTAGACGTCTTTTTTTGTGATGGCATTTAGGCGACGATAGTCTACGCAGAATCTCCATGAATTATCCTTTTTCCTCACTAGAATGACAGGAGCTGCCCATGGACTACACGATTCTTGTATGACGCCCTTCTTTAGCATGTCTTCAACTTGCTCAGCGATGACTTTCCTTTCGGAAGGCGAGACACGATAGGGCTTCTGGCGTATTGGTGGTGCTTGGCCTGTATAGATGCGGTGTTGCGTACGTGAAGACGGTGGCGTAACGGTAGACGTCTCGTCTTGGGCAAAGTCAAAGACTGAGGCGTAGCGTGTGATCACCTCCTGCAGCAGCGACCGTTCAGTTGATGGAAGTGACTTGTTAATCATACGGTCAATGCTGGCAGAATAGTCGCGGTACGAGTTGGCGTGGGGTTTCTTTACATCCACCGACAGTTGGAGTGACCGTATGGTAAGAGTACTTTGCTCTTGAAAGCTTGCCAATTTAAGTCCTGCAGGCAGATATATGGGCTGCGCGGAAACGTTCACAGTCCACAAATCGGCACAACCATCGACGATGAGCACGAGGCAACGAGGCACGATAACGTTTTTCTTAAGGGCGTTACTGAAGTTCGGCTCGGCTAAACCATAGTAAGAACCCGCACAAGAACGCGAAGAGTTTACACGCACAAACATTGCGGTATGTGGGGCCAAGCAGACGTCTTCAGACACGGAAAACACTTCCAAGCAGTCATCAATGGTATCTTTTGTCAATGGAGGCGGCAACACGGGACGAAAAATAATCCCACCACTACCACAATCTAGAGTTGCACTACATTCCCGCAAAAAATCTATACCTAGAATGACGTCATGGGTCGCTCGTGCAAGCACCGTTAGTTCCGCTCGAAACGTTTGTTTTCCTATAGAAAGTAAAACAGAACAAACTCCAACCGGGCTCAACGTTTCTCCCCCTACGCCGCGGAACGTAGCACTCCGATTCCAAGCAAACATTACTTTCGTCCCTAGGCGATTTTTAAAAGACATGCTCATTATGGAAACGGCAGCACCGGTATCAACTAGTGCAACAGTACTCACATTGTCTACAAAAACACTCACTTTGTTCTCAACCATTACAACACAAGGGGGTCTTGCGGAAGATGATTTTGCGGCCTCGCCCCCATTGGTCGCACCAGTTAATTTCCCAGTGGTGGTGGCGTCCCCGAGCGGCGACGCGGAGACGGGGATCGCTGTTGGCGTGCTGGTGGTGGGGTAACGCTGCGGTCGGAGCAAGGCGAGTCAGCACGTGCTGCGTGTTGCTGTTGGAAAGAGCCCTGAAATGGTCGAGACTCGCCAGCAGGTACATAGGGCGTGTACACGTTGAAACGTGGAGCTCGCTGCTGGCGACGGTAGCAGTACCTAGCGATGTGTCCAGGTAGCCCGCAGTTGTAGCAAGTACGGGTGTCGCGTCTGGTCGTCCCCGGCGAAGTAAACCTCGTCGGTTGATAAAAGCCGGGCGATGGTGGTCGAGGAGTGAATCGCTGTGACGCAGCTTGCCTGCGTTCCTGGTTTCCGAGTGGTCGTTCACTCCTCCGTTCGAACCGATCGGTGTAATTCGGGCGAGGCTCAAAGTAGCTCTGTCGCATCCGAGGTACCAGTGGTTCACGGGGCCGTTGGTCGAATGCACACTGATGGCAGACACTAGCGGTGTCCACAGCTGGCAGTTGAGCAAGTTCTTCCTTGACCACTCGTCTTATAAGAGAAGAGATCTCGTCCTGCGATGGAAGGTTGACACTTGCAATTGTGGGCACGTTGTCAAGACGTCCAAATTTTGGTAGGACTCTCCTCCTCTTTAGGGTTTCAAACGCTCGGCAGTGTCTCCTTAGGTCAGAAGGTGTGTGTAAGTCTTCCTTAGTGATAAGGAAATTGTACACGTCTTCCGCGATTCCCTTGAGGAGATGACCTACCTTATCTTCGTCACACATGGTCGCACTCACGATTCCGCAAAGCTTCAAGACGGCCTCGATGTAGGTGGTGCATGTTTCGCCAGGTAACTGAGCTCTGCGTGAAAGCGTTTGCTCCGCCTGCTTGACCTTAGCTGTTGAGTCACCAAAACATCTCTTCAGCTCCGATGGCGGCTCCGATGGAAAGATTCAAGACACCCTGCAAGCTGCGGCAAATACGGTTGTGGCACTTACAGGGTCTATGAATCTTTCATGTTCCCCACAGAAATCTCAGCTACTTCTCCTACCATCTCACAGAGGGGGCGAAAAACACATATCCAATATACAGGTAATTCTAGATGACGTACCAGTTACTCGAGTGGATAGGATCCGCGTGCTCGGTTTACACATTCAAAGCAATCGGCTCAACACATACACACTAAAGACACTTCACACCACCGTTGATCATACCTTGCGACTTTTGGGTCGGGTCAGTAATAAACATGGCGGACTAAAGGAGGCCGAACTCCTCCGCTTGGTCCAAGCCTTCGTTATCAGTAAAATAACTTTTACAACGCCTTACCTACACTTTCTTAAATCAGAATCCGACCAGATAGACATCCTTTTACGCAAAGCGTATAAGTTCGCTTTAGGGGTGCCTATACGGACCTCCACTGAAAGGCTTATGCGTACTGGCACCTTCAACACCCTTGCTGAACTAGGAGAAGCCCATATTGCATCTCAGTATAACAGACTTTCTAACACCGTGACAGGCCGACACATTCTACAAACCCTTTCTGTCACTCCGGCATCCATCACTAAGGTCAAGTACACCATTCCACACCACATACACGAGAACCTATACATTCCACCACTTCCAAAAAACATGCACCCTGAGCACCAGAAACAGCGCAGGACGCAGCGCGCGAGGGCCCTCAAAAAACAATTCTCCTCCTCCAATGATGTGCTCTATGTTGACGCCGCCGATTACGGAAACAGGCATCATTATGCAATATCGGTAATCAACTCTCACGGCCAGGTCGCTGCGGCCGCCTCCGTTCTTGCTTCTTCTTCGGAGGAAGCGGAAGAGGCGGCCATAGCCCTGGCCCTGACAATACCTAGTTCATCCGTTATAATCAGTGACTCCAAAACAGCTATATATAATTTCGGAGCGGGCAGGGTTTCTAAGCCAGCCCTTTCCCTACTTTTGCATCATCCCCTTGATCGACTTGTAGCACTAATCTGGACTCCCGCGCATGCGGGCCTTGCCGGAAACGAGGCGGCTCATGCGAGTGCCCGAGGATTCACAGTCCGGGCACACGCATCCGATGTGTCGCAATTCGCTACGAATGAGGCGCCATTTACAGCGCGGGATCGCCTTATTTCATTCCACGATATTTGCACACACTACCGTTTAGAGCGATTAACCTTCCCGCCACTCACGCGCAAATCTTCACGCAGGTGCGAAATTCTGTGGCGACAGCTGCAGACTCGCACCTTTCTTTCGCCTTACCTCCTACACCGCATTCATCCATCCTGTTATCCTTCCCCCTCATGTAAATTTTGTGCCTCCTCCACAGCAGACTTGAACCACATCATGTGGCGCTGCCCTAAGCACCCTCTTCCCCCATTCCTGAAACGCCTAATTTCTAGTGAGGAGCAGTGGGAGGCTGCCTTGCGCAGCTCGAGGCCCGCTATCCAGGAGGCCATCCTGGAGTGGGCTGAGAGGGTAGAGGAGGACTACTTCAAGTAGTTCATCCCCACCACACCCTTTCCTGTTGCCCCCTTCCCTTTAACAAGGGATAAATAAAGTTGTTCATTCATTCATTCTTCAGCTCGTCCACGAAAATGTACCATGTGGTCAATGCACTCTCATGGTTGTCGAACCAAAGAGACGCGGTGCCAACGAGAAAAAACACCACGTTCTCGAGCTGCTTAGCAGTGCTCCAGCGGTTGCTGCGACTCACTCTTTGGTAGTGCTTGAGCCAGTCGTCAACATCGTCATCCGGCTGCCCCGAAAAGGTCCTCGGCTGACATTCCGGCATGCCGCAGCGATCTTGTCCTGGCGGGTGAGCGTGTTGCTCATCAGCAACGAGGTTGTTATGGCCTGCTCCCGCGTCCTCCATGTCTGGTAGCTGTGGTGGCAAGCCTGCCAAGCGTCTGCTCCGTCGCAAAATCGGTAGAACTGGGTCGTCCAGATCGATGTACCCGGCACCTTCCACCAAACTGTTGCGAGTGACTGTGTTTATTTACAGATGAGGTGAAAAGACGTTGTGAAATAGCAGCGTACTTCTGGGACAGGCCAAGAACGCTTCCACCCAACCACACAGTCCAGGCGCAACCACACAGTCCAGGCACAGCTCCACTACTCTTCTTCTTCTTCCGTGTCCCGTAGGCTCGCGCATCTTCGTTTCAATATTATCAGGCAATATAAAGCTGTGAACCCTGCAGTTTAATTAATTGCATAAATATGAATGCTCAAGAAGACGATAAATAGCCAGTTTTGATGCTTGGTTCAACTAGAATGGCTATAACAGCACTATAGAGGTCAAGCGTTTTTGAGAAAAAAACTCAATAACACTATCATAAGGGTGGTCAGCTGCGCAAGGTAGCTATCGCTTTATTTGTGTGTGTGCGTGCGTGTGAACAGCGCAAAATAAACTAAGCATGTAGGGAGGAAGACCCTCACAAAAGCCGATACTTTCTCATTTTTTCAAACGAAACCATAAATATAAGTGCATTGCAAACAATTTATTCTTTGTGAAGCTCCATCGTGTGTAAATTTGTTTAATTTTGATCGCAAGCATTTTATTGGAGATCTCTGAACCATTACGAAAACTTGCGGCAAACATTTCCTACCGGTAAATAATTCTTTGCGACTTCGTTTTCTTTCTCGCGCAAAAATCCTAGCGATTTGCTGTCAAGCGAAACCTCCGAACGACTGAAGCGATCCAACAGCGATGTCATGCCTGGTATAATGATGAACTGCGTCTTTCACAGAATATACACACTTATATAAACACTGTTTATGTACCTCACGCTGTCGGCGGTGACACTGCGTGGGATCGCATAAGGCAAGCGTAATGTATTTCGAAAACGATGGCAATTGCATAACACGCGTAGACTGTTTTTCGGTGAAAACTTCAGAGTTCTACCAGCTAGCAAGAACACGAAAACGTCAGGCTTCCCTGTGGTCTTATGAAAGAGCAAATATTTCACCGGTGTCTTGCTTCGAATGAAGTTGTAAACCAGTACCGGCTAACTACTGGTTCTCGACTCTGTCTGGCCGTCATTTTTCACTGCACTAAAGTTTTGGCTACAGCGGGGCATGACCAGTTCGTACATTTTATCAGTGGACGTGCACACCTGGCCAGCTTTTTATTGCTACGTCCTTGGCAGCCTCTAGTGTACAGACAAAGTTTGCCTGTTGGCCCCAGAGCACACTTGATTTCTGATGACACTGACGGATACTAAACGCCCTGCCATCGGGGAGTTGAAATTGGGGAACTAAATTTTTTTCTACTCGCGTAGTACTTTCAAATGTGCGAGTTTCTCAGCCCAGTAGGTGTAATGTTTCCCTACGTTAGGTTGAAGAATGAAAAATTTACCACTACTATTTTATGCATACACATATTACGGAGAGAAGGCAAATAGATCAGTAGTTTTTTGTGAATTGATACAAGCGAGCTCTTGTTTGAGTATTGGGATGAGCCTGTCTATTCTCCATGCATGAAAGTTGAAAATGTTAATGTGATTTTACAGGAGCCAGGTCACACTGGAGGATTTCATGCTATTTTTGAAAAATTAGTTTTATTGATGATTACCACTCTTGTAATACTATATTTTGCTATGACATGTATATTGCGGTATGTATAGCCTACATGAGGCTTAAGTTTATTTCAAAGTGAATATAGCAAATTTCATCACTTTGACAAGTGAAACTTTGCACAAGAGCAAAAAAATTATTAGAGGCGAGTGCTTGGTTGGTTTTCTTGCCTCTTCACAGATTGCAGAGTTTGTTGAGGTCCTGGGATGCATCTGTTGCATGCACTGGCAAATCAAGCCTCGTCACAACTTGAAGCACCTGTGCAAATTTAGGAAGGACTCGTGCTCCTTATATGTGCAAGTTTGTTTCGCTGGCGGGACTGCTATGATCCAGCGTACCTGAAAGTGGCCTGGAGCCATGCATGGTGGCCTCACATAGATGAACTGTGATCTGCCTTGGAACTTGGAGGTCAGAAAATTGTCTATTGGCTGGTCGCTAGGTTCGCTTTTTTTATATACATATGACTAAGTAAAAACCACATGATGAGTACACATTGAGAAGATAAAACATGGTTTCTGACAGTGTATGTTTGTATTATTCTCATACCAATTGCTAATAAAAGTATAAATAGAAGTAAACTACGAGATAATTGAGAATTGTGAAATTGCAAATCCTGCTGCTCATGAATTAAAGTTCATTCATGCAAGGCTGAAAATCTCGTGTTTTTGAACGAGCACACTTACTTTGATTCCTTTTTGAGCTCTCGAGCTTGTAACTCGCTAGGTGAATTAAGTACTGTGAAAATACTTAATCCACTGCAAGTGGGTTAAAATCGCCTGGCTTTTCACAACCTGCTTGAAAAAACCCTATTGCACACAGGGCCAGAAAATGCTTCTTCTAGCTGACGTGGCTTATTCTCTCTCATTGATGTGGCATGTTGTATTTCAGCCGAAAATGTTAAACACAAGTGCATAGTGATAATTTTTTTCTACGAAGTGTACCTGACCTCAGTATGCACTGTTGATCTCTAAAGGTGACTGTCGGTGTGCCTCAAAGCAATGTCTCCTTATCCGCTTGTCCGTGTCTAGCCTACCTGAGCAGCAGTGCGATGCAGCCTGCACCCGTGCAAGCCAAGTCGTGGAGCGCTCCTTTGGTGTTCTGTGCAGAACACAGCCTATTCATGCGGCATAATACTGACATCAATAATATTGATGAGTGTTGGTGGCAGCTGGAGAAGCCCATCAAAATGAGTTGGCAATTGTAAGTGTGTTAATTGAGTATGATAATTCCCCCTAACGAAGTGCATTTTACAGCGAAATCTGTTATGAGATCAGTACTGGGTCATGCGTGACGGCATAGTGTCCTCTGCCGCCGCCACCGCTTGTGTTCATAACCAGTATCAAAAGATTAAACAAACATAGTAATTTATAGAACAATAAGGACACAGTGAGGCTCAAACACGGACCCACTGCACGTCAGCCTAGTATTCTACGACTAAGCTACGTCAGTGCTTGCAAGTTGATCACAAAGTTACCTTTGGCAGGCTTGATGTCACAGAAATAATTGCGTTAATATCAGTAATAAAGCATTTTAGAACAGCAAAGGAACAACCAGTGCCACACAATGATAATAGCGTTACAAGTGGGTTGTCCAATACTCCAAGTCATTAGAAAACTTGTTCTTGATCACGTAGTAACTGTGGTGCATACCTACTTCAGGCAGCGCCGTAGAGTTCTTCTAGTGGCTAAGGTACTCGGCTGCCAACCTGTATGTCACGTGATCAAATCCCGGTTGCAGCGGCTGCATTTTTCATAAGGGACGACAATGCTCTTGGCCCGTGTGGTCAGGTTTGGGTGCACGTTTATGAACCCTAGTTGGGCAGAAATTTGCAGAGTCGCTCACTGCGCCGTCTCTCATATTTATATGGTAATTTTGAAGCATTAAACCCCACATATCAATCATTCAGTCATACCTACTTCAGGCATAAGTTGTTATTGTCATCAGCCACTGACTGAACGATTGGCACAAAATTCCTTGCAAGTTTTTAGCTGATACCACGCTTCTCAGAAGAATGACGAAGGATAGCATAGCGAATGCCATCCTACTACCCAGAAATTATGAGTATTATTGGTGTAGTGAGTACCCAGCAAGTGTGCTACAGCAGTTACCCAATGAGTATTTAGAAAAGGCTCTGAAAGGCCACTCTTTTAGCTTTCGCTCTGACTGTGCTGCGCCTTCTGCGCAGGCCTGGCATTTTCTGAAAGGTTTTTTTTAGAATAAGAAGTGTGAGCAACAAGCACACACATAATCCGCACGTGGTTTGTATATTCTAGACTGTCTATTTGCTCTAGTAAGCTGTATGATGAGCTGGATATGTCTGATAACTTTAAAGTTGTGAACATTACCTGCTCTTATGTAACACAGTCTAACTTGAGTGACCCAGTGAACTAATTTCTGTTCAGCTTCTCGTAAAGGCGAAATAGAAGATACTTTATTGGCTTAAGCTTGGCAGAAGTTTCATACTTTCAAAATTATCATCGTAGTTATGCACTCGTATGATAACATATTTCTGTCTTCACTCTTTATCAGTGTATGGTGAGAGTTTAGTTTTTTTTATACCTGTAATTAGCTTCTTAAAATACGACAGGTGTATATATGAGCACATATTAATCAACTGTATACTTTTTCATGTAGCGCACTTGTAATGATGATTTGTGTTTCCTAGTTCCAGCAGTAACAAGGGATCAGGTGCTCCACGATCATGTACAGTGCATCACAATCAGATCACGGAATACCAACAAACAGAGAGGGACTGGCAGTGAGTGTGCCCTCCAGATCAAAGTGCAGGTCAGCAGAAAGAGCACATTATGATGACTGGAGCAGTTCGAATTCTTCTGTGACATTCTGAGCAGATGAAGTTTAACTTCCCTGAAGTGCATTATTCAGCAGTTCATTTGCACTGGAGCATAACAAAGTATTTAGAACTTCCTTGGAAGATACCAAACTATTACAACAATTTAAAGAACGGTGTAATACATGTGGGCAAATCAATCTGACTTGAATTTTTAAACATGCGTGGTAGTCCAAAATGTCGGCGTGTGTCTGCATTTCACTGTTTTAGAAAACAGCAACCATGGTTGACAATGGCAACAGTGTTTGCATTTTTTGTAGTACAAGACGTAAAGTCATTGATTTGGTGATTTAGTACTTAGTTGACATAATCCTTCAGAATACACACAATTACATAACAACAATGATTTCATGTGTACATAAGCTCTGAGAAGTGCTCGTATGTTAAATATTTTATTTGGGTAGAAGGAAATCATCACTACTGCTATTATGTCCAATACTTGGTTTTAATACTTGTGTCATGCGACCCCACTGCCTCTCAGTCCTTCAACAGTCTACTTCTCTGTTTTTACTGTGCATGTTTAACTTTTTAATGCAGTGTTTGCTTCTATAGGTGTCTTCATAATGTATTTGTGTGCCATGCAAATGGCTTACCATCTGAGTAGCTTACCTCATATTAGTAATGGAGATATTTATTTTTAATATATATGTAGGTATAGCACATACTTACTTATTTTTTTAATTATCTGTATCATAAAAAGCTACAGCTATGCTCTAATATTGAAGCTGGAGACCTGAAACTACCTAGAAGTGTGAGTGCTTGTGAGGCTTTATATCATTATTGTGTGAGTGTGAGGCTTTATATCATTATTACTATACTCAGACAAGCTGAGAATTCTCAACAAAAATTTATCAATATTTTTTAAACTTTGCAAAAATAAATGCTGCTAAGCTCTTTTATTGTGGTCCCTGTTTCACGCACATGAAACACAATTACTTTGTAGCGGCATAATATCAGTTGTGATTTAACATATATGCGCTGAGCAGCATTGCAGTTGAGGCTAGCAGCAAGATATACATGCGAGGCACTGGAGCAGCATCTCACACACTTAAATTACAGTCTTCGCCCAGCAGTGAACTATTTTTTGTTAAAATGGACTAACGAACAGCTGTATGACCAGTGTAAACTTTGAAGCTTTTTTAAGAAGCGTTTTCGAGAACCTAAATTGATCTACAAGTTCGAATATTAACATAATTTGCTTCGAGGAGCTTAGTAGCTTAGAATTGTATCATTTGCCTGATGTCGAGAAATTTTTTGCGCTGTGTCAATTTTCTAGCCCAGGTGTCCTAATATGGCTTGTTACTATGTTGTGAATGAGCCAAGCTATGTAAATAAAGAAAGTAACGTTGCATATATGTACGAAATTCGAAATATGTACGAAAAATGTACAAAATTTGTATAATTTGTTATAGTTATGTGTTGCACGCTTACAAATGAGTTTGTCTGCTATCCCCCCCTCACACAATACTCCTGATGGAGCCTGTGGGGGTTTTGTGAATAAATAAATAAATAAATAAATAAATTTTGATGCACGGCCTGTTATATGGAATGACATTCTGAGGGGCTTTCTCCTTGTGTTTTGTATGAAAACTTTTTGTTAGTCGGCCGCAGCAGAAACTGTGAACCAAGCTGTTCCAAGGTGTTTTGAGAAACGCCAATGAATATATGAGTATTACTCTCTTTAAGGCTGATATACTCTAATTAGTGTATTACAACTGTTTCATAGCTGTTTATCCTATTGTAATGGACTAGTAAAAGGCAGAGAAGAGAAGGAGAGGAAGTTGAAAAGTCTTGGCACGACCACAGTGCGCTGCCGTGAACGACCATCGCTCACCTCTTGTAAATAAAACCATTTCATCACAGCTCGCTGTCACAGTTGTAGTGGACGGGCTGAGTAATTGACACCCGAAGACAGAGGTTGAACCGCAAGTTCATTCGACGGAACCGTCGCCTTGCTGGACTTCCGCCGAATCCATCTGGGCTGGACATGTCCCACAACGCAGATGAACACCGACCCCTCTCGATTTCTGCGCCGACCAGTTCGACTCCACAACTGAGAGATGTTCGTCTCTTCGCCGACAGACCACATGAAGACGTCGAGGCTTGGCTCACTCATTGCAAACGGGTGAGCGCCGCCAACAAATGAGATGCCGCTTCTCAGCTTTTGTACGTCCCGTTCTTTGTGACGGATACTGCATTAATGTGGTACGAGAATTGGGAGGAAACGCTAACGACGTAGGACAGATTTGTTTCTGAGATCAAAGAGCGTTTCGGCGACCCAACGATGAAAAATACATGAGCAGAACAGACGCTAATGCAACGCGCTCAAGTGCCAGGTGAAACTTGCAAGACCTACATTGAGGAAGTCATTAAGCTATGTAGGACCATTGATTCCGGAATGTGTGAGGAAGACAAAGTTAGGCACATTCTAAAAGGAATCACCGAGGATGTTAAGTTTCCTTATCACGAAAGACACCTTGACATCTGTCACCGATGTCATTCACCATTGCCGTAATTTTGAGCTACTTAAGACGAGGCGCATCACGCCGAAGTTCTGCAGGCTAGCCAATGTGACGACTATCGCGAGTATAGACAGAAACCAGGCGCTTGATCTTGCATCAACAATCCGGCAAATAGTACGTGAAGAACTCAGCCTGTACGCGCAAGTGGCACACCACCCAAGCACTCGTTCCCCTTACCTGCCACCAGAGTTCGAGCGAAACGTTGCTTCATTCTCCTCGCACCGAGTGGCGGAGGGCATTGATGATCCCAATTGCCACACCTCAGTATCAGCCACGTCTTTACAATAGAGGCCCTGCCTATGACGCTCGATCACGACGAGGACAGCGGCGTTCCTATACTCGGGACTCTCAGCCGAACTACATCCCACTGCGGCAAGGACAGTACCGACCCTACTACCAAGATGCAACTTACGACGAATACAATGGATTCCAGAGAATCGCAGAAACCCGTTCACGTGATAACAAACTTTCTCGTTGACAGCAGCGGCCCAGGATTCCTTCCTACGATTATATATATATATATATATATATATATATATAGTATAAACCGTGACCCTTCCGTGTGATACAACTGTGGTTTCACTGGGCATATCACTCGGTATTGCTGCCAACAACGCCGCCAATCACGAAGGACGCCAGCCATGTCTTCGCCACCAAGACCCGGTGCTTAATATGACTTGCGAAGAACCGACTTGTTTCCAA
This sequence comes from Rhipicephalus microplus, assembly GCF_043290135.1. NCBI lineage: Eukaryota > Metazoa > Arthropoda > Arachnida > Ixodida > Ixodidae > Rhipicephalus > Rhipicephalus microplus. The sequence continues at coordinate 220,679,996 of NC_134702.1, forward strand.
GGGACCGTTTTTCGCGGGAGACCAGACGCAGTGATTCGCCAGCATTTGAGCGGAGTTTGACACCACCATCTAACCGTTCTCTTTGCACGCCGTCTCCTCTGCGTCGTTCTTCTTCTTCTCCGCCGCAGCCGAGAAACTAGCATCCGTGGCCAATAGAGGTGAGGTCGCCGGACGATCTTTTCAAGATATACCTCTGCCTATTGTTATGCTCAAAAACAAAGTGAATGTGTTGACTGATGGAATACCGACGATGGCGTTATTTGACACTGGGACGGCTGTGTCTGTGATGAGCCCCACCTTGAGAAACCGCTTAGGTCGCAAAGCTATGTTTTCATGGAACGATACATTCACCCTTTGTGGTGTAGGCGGTGAGTGACTTTATCCTCTTGGTGTACGTGTTGTCAGTGCTTCATTGGCTGGAAAAGTATTTGTATCCGAATTTCTGGTTCTATCTCGTTCGCACGATGTCATTCTTGGTGTATTGATTTTCTGGAGCAATGGGGTGCTTCCGTCGACTGTGGTAGTGGGGAAATATCATTAAACAATTTGTTTCTACCGTAGCTTTCCAAAGAAGACTACCGTGGTGAAGACAGGAACACACTTTAGTGTGATTGATGACGTGATAGCACAATCTTGGTGCCTAACATCCGTTCGAGTCTGTTCCACAGTGGTTGATGCTGCTTGTGTTGACCTCGTAGTGGGGCCTCTAAGCAAGAACTGTTCTAAAAAGGACATACTTGTGCCCTGTTCTGTTGTGTGCATGACGAAAAGAGTAGAAACATTGTGGGTGTTGAACTGTTCTTACACGCCGGTTGCGCTTCATCGCGGGATAAAGATAGCTCTTTTCGATGAAGCCTCATGCAGCTCGATAGAAACACTAATTACGGACCTCACCACCTCTTCCTCCTCTTATGATATTCGCCATAACGAAGATCTCAAGCTTGGTATGATCAGCAAGACTCAGTACTACGGAATGGCAAGCGCTGCTGTAGGTCCTTTCCCGGCATGTTGCTGCTTTCGACTTCAAACATAGAGATGCCCCCTTCAGTTACCCTCTTCACGCGTTCGTCACAGAATAGACACCGGCTCTGCACAACCCATCCGCCAAAGGCCCTACAGAGTGTCATCCTCTAAGCGCAAAGTTATCACCGAACAAGTAATGGACATGCAGAACAAAGGTGTCGTGCAAGATTCGTTCAGCCCGTGGGCAGCCCGGGTAATTCTTGTCAGGAAAAAGGATGGTTCCTGGAGATACTGTGTAGATTACAGGCGTCTAAACACTGTGACGAATAAAGTTGTATATCCCTTACTGCGGATTGCTGATGTCATAGATTTCTTGCATGCCGCTTCCTATTTTGCAACGCTTGATTTGTGGTCCGGTTATTGGCAAATACCTATGGAATGCGGCGACAGAGAAAAGACTGATTTCGTAACTCGGGATGGCCTATTTGAATTTATGTCATGCCTTTTGGCTTTTGTAATGTTCCAGCCACCTTTGAAAGATTTATGGACACAGTATTACGTGGTCTGAAATGGGAGATATGTATGTGCTACCTTGACGATGTTGTGATATTTTGCCGTACATTTGATGAACATAACAACCGTCTTAGTCTTGTTCTCGATTGCATCGAAAAAGCGGGACTGGTTCTGAATTCCAAGAAATGTCGCCTTGGCGAACTTCAAACTCTGGTGCTGGGGCACTTGGTTGACAAGGATGGCGTCAGACCCGATCCTCGCAAGATAGAAGCCGTAAGAACTTTTCAACCACCACAGTCGCACGAGAACTTCTGTCATTTGTCAGCCTATGTACATATTTTCATCGTTTTGTTCCACGATTTGCGGAGATCGTGTACACGCTGACGAGCATCTTGCGACAGGGTGCAACCTTCAACTGGATACCAGAGTGTGACGCCGCGTTCCCACAACTTAAGTTTGCACTAACGTCAGCTCCACTGTTGAGTCTCTGCAATCCGCCTTGCCCGACTGAGGTCCACATGGACGCTAGTGTTATCGGCGTAGGAGCGGTGCTTGTACAACATCACAATGGCGCAGAGCATGTCGTGCCATATGCCAGCCGATGCCTGAGCAAATCTGAACGCAATTACACAGTTATGAAACAGGAATGTCTGGCAGCTGTTTTTTCCGTACAGAAGTTTTGTTGTTATCTTTACAGGAGGCCATTGAAGATAATTACCGATCACCATTCGTTATGCTGGCTGGTCAGTTTGCGTGACCCCTCTGGCCGCCTCGCACGTTGGGTGCTGCGACTTCAGGAATACGACTTTATGGTGCCGTACAAAAGTGGCCGTCGTCACACTGTCGCAGACTGCCTCTCCAGAATTCCTCTTGCGACTACTGACTGCGATACTGAGAATTTCGACGACTGCTTTGCTGCTGTTACAAGCACGTTCCCCAATGCGGCTGTCTTCCAGAGAGAACAACGCAACGATCTCAACCTAGATCCTCTTTTTGCCGCCACACGTGCCTCCCAACACAGCGGTCGCTTTACGGTCCGAGACAAGTTGCTCTATAAAACTAACTACTCCAGACCTGGAGCACGTTTTCTTCTGGTTGTCCCGAGAGCCTTCGCTCCGATGTTCTACGTGCTATGCATGACGATGCGACATCCGGTCATTTCGGCTTCATACGAACGCTGAAACGCACGCAGGAATGCTTTTACTGATCCAAGTTGTACGAAACAACGAAGCGTTTTGTCGCTGGCTGCGAGACGTGCCAACGTCACAAGTGCCCGGCCACCGCCACACCAGGTCCCCTTCAGCCATTAACACCACCCAGCACGCCTTTTGAACAAGTAGGAATTGGCGCAATACTTTTTTGCAGACTAGTTGGTTCATACTTGAAAAATTGAATTGCTGCACAATCTTGAAGGAAAACAAGGGAGACAGGAAAGAGTGCAGACTACCTACTGTTTATTGTCGTTTCTTGAAGCCAATATATACGCATGCTACGCTGCGCTTCCACGATGCACACAAAACCAAAGATGCCGCAAACAAAGCCGACCCAGCCGCGGCTGGATACCCGGCACAGTTTTTAGCTAGCGCTTGCGAAAGCCTTCTTAAAAAATACAAGGGCGGGGGTCCAAGCGTCAAAGGAAAGGAGAGGAGACCTATTTATGTTATGCCTTACTTACATAGTGTTTCCCACAATGTAAAAAAGGTGGCCAATAGGTACGGTGCTGATATACTGTTTTCAGCGCCTACAAAGTTAGGTCAGATCTGTTCGTTAATGACTAAACAGAAGAAGGCAAAATGCACAAAAAAGCATGCAAACGTGTTCATCAGGTGTGTATTTGCTGTTGTATATCTGATCCCTTTGTCGTGTGGGAGGGTGTACATAGGGCAAACGGGGCGTTGCCTCAACGAACGCTTGCGTGAGCACAGTCTGGCCGTAAAAGGAAAAAAATGGTGGTCATTTAGATTTCCACTGTAGGACATGCGGTTGCACCCCTTGGTTTGAGAATGCATCAGTCATGGCTAAGGCACGTGAAAAGACCGAAAAGGAGATTATCGAAGCGTACTTTATCAGGCAATGTAATGACAAGTGCATAAGCATGCCTTCAATTTCACTTTCGGACAGAGAAATGGTCTTCCTACATGGTCATGTGTAATGTCGTGGCTAACGCCATGAATTTTGTTCTCTTCCATTTCTCTTCTTTTGTTTTGTTCATTAGTGTTCTTGTTTTATTTCCCCTGTGACGCTACGTAATCTTTTGTAAAGTTTTATGTTATTATAGTTTTTGACTCTCTCGGCGTACTGCTTCTTCGGGTTGCTCAATCGGGGCTGCTTGGAGTGAATATAAAATTGTTATTTTATTGTTTTATTCGGAGCTAAGCGCTATATTTAGTGTTTTTTAAACAAAAGTCTCTAGAGTACGTTTTCATTTTTTCACGCCTTTGTTGATGCTTGGTGCAATAAATATTAAAAGATAAATTTTCAAAAAGATGAGCGCACACCTTGGGAATACGCAGTTTAGATTGTGGTGGGTATCGCTTTTGTATTTTGCCATTTTTCACTTTTGTCATTGTGGTGGCAGTCAATTTTGAATTGATTTGTTTTGGGTCGGCTTTGTTTGCGGCATCTTTGGTTTTGTGCGCATCGTGGAAGCGCAGCGTAGCATGCGTATATATTGGCTTCAAGAAACGACAATAAACAGTTGGTAGTCTGAGCTCTTTCCCGTCTCCCTTGTTTTCCTTCAAGTTTGTGCAGCTATTCAATTTTTCAAGTAGGAATTGGCATTATGGGTTCATTTCCATTATCTAACAATAAGAACCGTATGATAATCGTCTGCGTAGATCATCTTACGCGGTATGCCGAAACTGCAGCCGTTCCCTCTTCTACTGCTGCATCTGTGGCAGACTTCTTGCTCCACTCCGTGGTCCTTCGCCGTGGCCGCCAGTTCACTGCTGATGCCGTTGAAGAATTACTATGCATGTGCACGACACAGTTCCGTCATTCCACACCGTATCATCCGCAGACGAATGGCCTCGTTGAACGGACAAAGAGAACGCTGACCAACATGCTTGCCATGTACGTTTCTTCCAATCACAAGAACTGGGATGAAGTGCTGCCTTTTATCACACATGAAGTGCCCTATGGTGACACGCTCAGGTTCCTAGATTTTTGGTTGCTATTTCAAGATGACCACGTTTGTTGGCTTTATGAGCCCAGGAGCAAAAAGCCATTGTTGCCTTTCTCTTCTGCCCATACAAAAGTAGCGAAGAGGTCTGTTGCACGAATGTGCCTTTTTAATTCGCTGAAGAAGTCCTGTTTTCACCTCATGAAGAAGAGCTTTGAGCAACAGGTTTTGCGACTGAAGGCAGCAGGCTAACAGCAACGAATGGTTATAAGCGTCGCTGAATCGCTACATAGGGACCTAAAGAAACAAAATAGGCAGCGTATTAACACTTCCCTGCAACAGCGTAAAACGGCTGTTGTCCCCTATATCCATAGTGTGGCACACAATCTCAAAAAGATTGGTAATAAGGTGGGTGTCCGAGTGGTTATGTCTGCTCCAGAAAAACTGTCTAGGATACGTCACAAAACTTGTCCTGTTTCGAGAGAAAAGAAAGGATGCCAAATTAAGCATCGCAATAAATATGTTGAGTGTGCACAGTCGGTTCTTTACAGAGTGCCCTTGTCATGTGGTCTTGTTTATGTTGGAACAACTGAAAGATGCATTAATGAAAGGCTAAAAGAGCACCACAATAAAGTGCAAAAGGGTACCGATGGTCACTTGGCGATCCACTGTAAGGAGTGCGGTTGTGTGCTTTATTTCGATAACACGTGCGTGCTGTATCGGGACAGAGATTTGTTAACCCGTTTGATAGTAGAAGTGGCTGAAATGACACGCGATGATTTTGATTGTGTTAGTGCACCCTCTATCTCGCTCACGCGGAAAGAACTATGTTTTTTGGATGGGGTCATAGACAATAACGGATAGTAACGTACGGGACTGGCACGTGTGCTTTTTGTTGTCTGCCATTTTTTATTCTTTTTCTCTTTTCACCCCCTTTATAAACTCTGACGTTTGCAATAAACGTTTAGTTGAAGTTAAGCGCTTGTGGTGTGTGTTCTTTGTAATAGTGGCTGCGCTTCCTCGCAAGATGGTTTCTTAATACGCTGGACGTAACAGGTAATATGCCATGCAATCTTCCTGTACAGCAGGGCTTTCAGTTCATTTCATTGGGAAGCCTTGCGACGTCAGAGGGCGAGGAAAACATGGTAAGTTGAGCCCGCGAAAATCGAGTTGAGGGCAAGCATCTATTTCATTGTATTTTGATGTATCAACGCTGTATAACTTTGACTGCGTAGCCCTATTGCTGTCATTCTTGTGGCACTTATCTTTTCAGCCATCAGTGTACGCAACCAGCTAGAAAAACATTTAAATCTTCGAAGTCATGAAATGTGTTACAGGGCCCCTTTAAGAGTTGAATGCGATAGCGATATCGGCCCCCTAGTGCGGTTTTCAACCGCTAAGTGCATATACCTAATAATATCTTTGTTACACACACACACGCACACACACACACACGTACGCACATGAACGCGCGCGAATAGTGCATACAGATTTCCGATCTGAAGCAAGAGTCGCATGGCCTCCAAGATACACGCCACACGCTTGCCATTCCAGAGGCCATAAAGAGTCTCACAATGCCTCACAGATTGCAGCACATTATCGGCGTTTGCCGTTTGCATGAAAAACGCTTCAGAAAAGGCGTACGTTTTCCGCTAGATGAACGTAGTTGTCCATTTTTAATGATTGATATGTGGGGTTAAACGTCCCAAAACCAGCATATGATTATAAGAGACGCCGTAGTGGAGGGCTCCGGAAATTTAGACCACGTGGGGTTCTTTAACGTGCACCCAAATCTGAGCAGACGGGCCTACAACATTTCCGCCTCCATCGGAAATGCAGCCGCCGCAGCCGGGATTCGATCCTGCATCCTGCGGGTCAGCAACCGAGTACCTTGGCCACTAGACCACCGCGGCGGGGCTTTGTCCATTTTTAGAGCTCGTTGAAGATTCCTGTGTATTTTTAACGATGATGGCTCCTCTATCTCGTACTTTTTCGACGTAGTTTGATGGTGTCCCAAATGCGCTTACAAATCGCTGAATGGGCTCGTTTTCGGTCGTGACACCTGTCGAAAAAAATGCGTTAAGCAGACTCCTTCCACTACATGTCATTTATGTAGTGTTTTTTTTTCCCTGAAGCAGCAGCAAGTAACGTCGTGGCTTTATGGTAGGACACCTGCTTGCCCTGTGAACCGTCCGGGTATGGTGGCTAGAAGAGGGAGGTGGGAGCATCACCAGCTGCGGAGTGTAACAACAGATCATGGCGGCAGCGGCGGCGCTGCTGTAGCTAATTAGATCGGTCGGTGGGGGCGAGCGTCCTTGACGGCCAAACAGGCTAGGCGCTGCACGAGAAGGTATGCGCATATGCAGAGCTTGCGACCTCCATGTAATAACTGGAATGCAGCTGTGTGCACTAGCAATGGGGTGTTTTAAACGAAAATTTAGGCACGGAGTGTATACCGAGATTAAGGCAACGAACTACCTCTAATGGCAGGCAAACATACGCGGTAGCACCCAAAAGGCAAGGCGGCGTACTCCACGATAAGAACGTGCATATAAGTTCGAATACCATTTGAAACGTCGGTGTAAAACGATCATATGCTCACAATCGCAACGTTCGGTACCTCCCTTTACAATTCAATGCGTAACTTTTAACGATTTTATTATATTGTAGTTTTCGCAGCTGTTCACTTTTTCGATGAGTTTCGTGTCTGGTGAATTTTCTACACACCGAGTGACGTATATTCAATCAAGGAGATTTTAACAAAAATTGTATACATGCGCAGCGTTCAGGGAATTAACAGCCTGCATCTTAATTTTTGTACATCGCCAATCTCATACAGCAAGCAGCTCTAAATTACAATCACATGAAAGCGCAACTCCACACATATTCACGTTACGCGACGAAGCTTCAAATAGTGCATTCGCTACCGTCGCTTGTTCTCCCATGCCTTGTTTTCCGCTTTTACAATGAAGTGCAGCCTTGTCATTGTATAAAACTTGACGAGCCTGTTAGTAACATCTCTGGAATTTTTTTCGCAGCCAAGATGAGTTAGCCGGTTTCTTTTCAACGCAGAAATGAAGTTCATTATGCTATTTGCTTTAAGCTTGCTGAAGCTAAAGCAGCGCGCGAATGAGTCTTCCATGTTTTCGATAAAAGCCTGCAGTTCATCAGATGGGTAGAGCAGCCCACCCCGGTCTACTTCTCTGATTAGGCAGGCATCTGCGGGCATATCAGAATCGCGTGGTCAGATAAGGGCTTTTGCACATTCAGGGCACTTGGTTTGGCTCAGCATCCTTCGGGCGACATATCCAGCAACGTAATGCATAACTAGGGAGTCGCTTTTTACCGAAACCAATGCGCAGTGATCTGTTGGGATGCCAGACGGTTCAAGGATTTCATGAACTTCATTGAGACGCCCTATATCCATGAGCTCGTCAAGCTTCGTCTGGAACTCTCTCCGGTCTTTGTGGCTGCCATGTATGAGGCTCTTCAGCACTGACGGTGACACATTTCCGTTAGCAGCTGCCTTCGCCAAACTGCAGAACGACGGACAATTTGCCGAAAGCAGAAACTGGGTTGGCGTCGGGTGGTCGTTGCTTCCCGACATTTGCCGCAAGATTCCGAACACACTCTCCCGAGGATCCTGGCTTAGTCTTGATGTCAGCAAGTACTTGTAACCAAGCTCTTTTGTGAGATATTCGAAAATCGACATGGTGCTTTTCAGAGTAATGCGAAGCCCTTCTGCATTACCCTGGCTGAAGAAGCCCAGCTTTCCAACGTTTGCTTCCCACGCATCTAGATATGCAATAAATTCCTCCACTTCAGCCAGGACTGGCGAGTTGGGACGCATGGCACCGCGGCTGCAGCAGGAAGTTATGGCTGCAATCAGCCTAGCCATTCTTCTGATAAATGACACTGTTGCACAACTAGAGCCAACGCCCCATACTCTCTCGATCTCTTCCTTATATGCATACAAACCCCTGACCATCTCATCACTGAAAAAAAGTGAAGGCATAGTTCACTTTCATTTTTTCAAATCCGTTGGGATCGATGACGACTCTTGTGACACGAGGCATTGCTTTAAGCCGCACAATTGTCACACTTCCATGCCTCTTTCACAAGATCTATCCTGACCCTTCCTTCGGGCACCTGGAGACCCGTTGACACAATGCTGTTGCGGGGGCACTTCACAAGATGCGGAAAGTCTGATAAGAAGTGCAGACTTCTGCTGTGATCTGCAGGGTGCTTCACTTTGCAAAAAACTGACTTTGAAGAACCCTTGATGCCAAATTGTCGTCACATACTCCTGTTCCAGGATGCACCATCTGTGGTCACAAAATCCACAAAAAGCCCAGACTTCTCGGCAGTTAGTGTTGCATCGACAATGATTTTTGCAAGCACATCTGGCTTGGCATTTCCATGGGAGCCGAAAACCCCTAAGATTTGCTGAAAGTTGCCTGAAAATGGCTGGTACATCCTACTGAAATGTTCCGTATGCGATGTCCAATAATTCCGTATGTTTCCGTAAGATTCTTACGGAAATATATGGAAAATATATAGGAAACTTATGTATTCTTTATGGAAACATATGGAATTATTGGACTCGCATACGGAATACTACTAGACCATGATCACACGTTTGTGTGCTTTGATCTAGAGAAGTGTATTTGCCCAAGTCAACGAAACCTTCGATGAGTCCACTGCTTGTCACTTTGAGGCTCTCCGAGAGCTTCAGCTCGTCAATTAAGAGACCTCCGCGCCTGTGAAACTCATCTATACTTTTGGTTTTTTCTTCGATGGCAGCAAAAACATTATCATTGAACCCAAAGTTGCTCTTATAATTTCTCACGTACTTGTTCAAACAACTATTGCTGGGCAAGACCATTATTTTATGCTTTCGAATATGCTCACACAGCTTTGGCCTTTCATGCGCATTATAATGCAGTCCAGAAGCCATTAATCGCTGTACTTCATCCCCTGTGTTCCTTTCCTTTTCGCTGCTTCAAAGCATGTTTGTACCTGCTGCTGCTGTTTCTCAGGCAGCTTAGACAGACTCTCCTGAAGGTTTGATTCAGAGAGGGCAGAATTACTTTGCTTCATTTTCGCAAGCATTTTCTCGCCTCAACTGTCTTCCCCGCATAATTAGTTTCTTCGAAGCACGGTAACCAGTAGCCACTCTAGCTTTTCTCTTCTTATAGGATGCTTGGTTCAAAAGCAGTTTCCTTAGATACCTGCAGTGTATACAAGGCCTTTGATCTTGAGACATGCCTGAGCAACTTTTGCTGTACGACTTGTTTCCATGCGTTCTGTATTTTGATTGATTGGAACTGTTAAGCCGCTCCAGTGGAATAGCACCTTGCTCAAAACCGGAGCACACAACCATCTCGTTGATGGAGTGGAGGAGGCTTTCCACAGCATTCACATTAAACACGTCCACTTTTTTTACAACTTTCCCTTGCACAAACACTACACAATGATACACACACACTACACAGCACACTACACAGCAGAGTACAACACCAGTTTCTTGAAGCACACACTATCACCATCTTGAGCACAAACAGTAAACGCAACAGCGTTCGGGGCATCCGCAAGTAGGCACATTGACCAGTATTTGCTTGGAAGCTTCTCACCTTTCATATGCTCCAGTTTTTCCACTGTACACGACGCGCCGAGAACACGTTCACCGTTCGTTGTCGCATCTAAGGAAGAATCGTGCTCTATCGAAGGAAGTTCGTTTTCATCGTTCACTTTTCTTTTTTTGCCGAGCACTTCTCCTCTCGATGTCCGGGAGCTGCGCTTCTGAGGAAGCTTTTTAGAGAGATAACTCGGCGTGTTTGGGAAGATCGAGGGTATTGCATCGTCGGTAAGGAATGGGCGGCCGCGCGGCCGCGAGGAATCTTCACAACTTCACCATTCACGTTGTGGGTGTAATCTCTCACAATAAACCGTTGCTCGAAGTGTAACTCGCACAGGACTGCAGTTCAGTCGAGCAGTTTGTCACCACGTGGAACGTACCGCTGCCATGATTTCAGCCGGTCCTCATCGTTCGGTACGGTAAAAACAGACCTTTTTGCACCTGCCTTTCAGGCTGAAACGTACCCGGTAGAGCAATATGCGGGCGCGAAGCAGTGAGTCTGGTGCTTCACTGGTCTAGCCATCACGGTATGCGGTGTGAAGAGGCTTCAAAACTTTGAGCATCGTGCGAACAGTACAAACGCAAGCCACGGAAACGCACGTGCTCCGCTTCGGCCCAGAGGGGCATCTAAAAAACGACATGCACGCCACCGCTCGTCGGCATGAATAACTGGCACCCTCTCCGCCAACCTCCGCAGCGCGCGATGCTCCCACCTCCCCCTTCTAGCCACCACAGTCCGGGTTCGATCCTCAATGGGACCAAAAATTCTTCATTTTATTTGCTTCTTTCTTCCTTTTTCGCTCACGGACAATTTTTCGCTCACAACCGACGGTGCTGACTCTGGCAGCGGAAATCCTGCGACACGAGCTCTCTAACGCTATCGCGTTAATAGGCGTGCTCTTGTCTGTAGTACTGTCGGAGCCAGTGATAAAGCTACTGACTGGTCCAACCCTAGCATTCCCAACCGCAGCTTAATTTATTTTTGTACGATCACATATGTGCTCTGGACATGCTGAAATTTGTGTTTCTTTAGTGCAGCATTCACTTGTTTTGATGCTTGTCACACATCTGCATATTTTGATAATAAGAATGGTGCTTAGTAAACAAGGTCCACTCTTGCCTTTCCACGGCCTTTTTTTATGTTACGTGACAATTTTTGCAATTATGAACCGTCATGAGGATCTAGTGGGTACGATACTCGAATACTATTCGCAGGTATTCGCAAATACTGCCGCAAATACTGCCCGCGACGGCCGATATTTTGATGAAGGCGATAATATTAACCGCCCGTGTAGTGTGACTTTATGTGGATGTTAAATAACCACATTTGATGAAAATTTCCAGACCCCTCCACCACGATAATGACGTGGTGGTTTCGGGAACTTAAACCCCCAAATATTACCATTCTCTGTGCTGATATAGGACCATTACGTACGCACTGTTCTTCAGTAGAATGTCTACGTCTACTGCATGCTTTTTGCGAAGATCGTTTAGCAGCGTTTGCGACCGCTACTAGGAGAGAACAAGGATAATTTGTCTATTGCAATTGTGCAGTTTTGAGGTTAGAGCTTTGCGCTAACTTGTGTGTGCGGGACTTTAGAAGGGCAGACCTGAGACATAATTTGGTGTTTCTGAGGAAGGCCGGATTTCCCTGGCCGCTGGTATATGTATGGGAACAGCTTGTAAAAAAAAATGAAAAAGGAGGAAAACTACGTCAGCCACAGACTGAAACAAAAACCAAAGTGGCAGTAGTGCCTTACACTAATTATGTCGCCAATAAATTAAAAAAAACACAGCAGGGTGGTACAGCATGTAAGTAGTTTTCGCACAAACAGCCTGCTATGTAAGCTGTTCAATTTCGTCAATGAACTCATACCGGCCCGGCGTGCAAAGATACCTGTATTTTAAAGCACAAGACATAGTTAATGCCGTGCTTGATGCGAGTAGTTGATGTCATTGCAATGCAGTGTGGAAAGAAGTACTTCGGGCAGAAGGGGCGCAATGTCGTTCACGCATTGTTTGTTGTTCTTCCAGATCGGTGGCATGTCATGCGTTGAGCAACATCGACGATCCCATCCCGGTGAAAGCTAGGTAAAGATTGAAGCACCGATTGACGGAGTAGCCACGGTACCCGGCAGTAAATCGCAACACCATACGGAAGGAATGAACGTATGCGCTTCGACGGATTTCAGCAGATGCACAGTGGCCGAGTATACGAACAGTGTGTTTTGCGTCCCCAATCGGTTCAGTTCAATGGACTACATAAAGCGGGCGTTTCTGCCGAGTCAGCGGGGCATGGAATCGGCATGGCTTCTGCAATGTTGTTCATGCCTTTCCCGTTGCTCTTGCAGATGAGTGGCGAGGTTCTTGATATAAAGTATGGGGTCTTTACTTCGCCTGTTCTACGTCAAGTGTTATTTGATTCTAATGTGTCCCACTCAAATGATATGGTTTGGTCGAGGCGTACTTTTCGCCTCGAATAGCGTCTTTTATTCAATTTTAACTTTGTTGTGCGGAGACGTGGAGCTTGAATCGGGGCTGGCAGCAGACACAAAACTGCAAGAACTTATCGATGGCCAAAGTGCTAATAAAAAGAAGCTTAGTGCTATTGAGGTTGCGAAGGCGGAAAACCAAATATAAATAGCAGACCTTGGTGGTCGTATCGCTGCGTTACAAACAAAACTGTCGAACATTGAGAAACTTAACGGTTTTATATTAAGAGTGCGTTAAAATACAGGAAAACCAAAAGAAATAAATTGACACTGATAAAAAAGTTGATGAAGTAGAGAACCCTAGTCGACGACATAACCTCATCTTCTATGAAGTGACAGATAACGGTGCTAACTGTATCATATCTGATGAAAGCACATGTGCTATCTACATGCATGATTGCCTCGTGCGTACTCCTGGCCCTCACCTTTTCTAACCCTTTCCACCTTCGACTATAACTACCAACGCAGAATAAACGACGCGGTTCATTTGTTTCTCGACAACCCAGCTGTCCAGTCTGTTCATTCCACACGCGAATGAAACATGGTGTCAGAAGTGGGCAACGTATAAGCAACGACATGGATCACCTGAGTACGCCTGAACCACTACGTTTGACAGCTGATGGAGGAAGGAACTGGACGCGGTTTCGTCAGCAGTTAGAATTTTTTCTGCAAGCGACGGCATGCCAAGCTAATCCGAGGTCGGAAGCAGCGAAAACGGCCCTGCTCCTCAGCGTTGCGGGGGAGGAAGCCGTGGGCGTTCTCAACAATTTTGTGTTCAGCGGAGAAGAAAACAAGGAGAATTTCAGCACCGTAATTGCAAAATTCGAAGATTACTGCCAACAAAATGAAATACACGAGCGATACGTGTTTCGTTCCCGCAGTCAAGGTGAGGCGGAGCCCTTTGAGCAGTTTCTACGCGAGCTTAAAAAAACAAGCGCAGCACTGCAATTTCGGGACCATGGCGAATGAGATGGTGCGAGACCAAATTGTTTTTGGATAAAACTCGCCAAGGCTTCGAGAAAAGATGCTCAGGGACAAAAACTTGACCTTGGAAAAAGTAATCATCCTTTGCAAAGCAGCGAAAACATCAGCTCGTCAAAGTGAATTTTGGCAGAAAACAAAAAAAAGAACTAGATACGAACGCTGTCACAGCCAGTAAGAGCACCTCTAGAGGGCCCAGGAACGACCTAAAATGCACTCGGTGCAACTGAAGGCATGCCTACAGATGCTGCCCGGCATACGGAAAATGATTGATTGATTTGTGGGGTTTAACGTCCCAAAACCACCATTTGATCATGAGAGACGCCGTAGTGGAGGGCTCCGGAAATTTTGACCACCTGGGGTTCTTTAACGTGCACCCAAATCTGAGTACACGGGCCTACAACATTTCCGCCTCCATCGGAAATCGGCATACGGAAAAGTATGTTACTCGTGCAATGGCCGCAACCACTTCGCGTCTTGTTGCAGTGAGAAAGAGCGCGTATATGAAGTGCAACATCAGAGCGACGACTTCGAAGTACTGAATGTCGCCAGCAGCTGCGCAAGCAGAGAACGGGACTGGCGTGTGAACGCATGCATTGGTGGCACGTACATCCCCTTTAAGGTGGACACAGGATCGCAGGCCAATGTTCTGCCACTTTCAATATTTTGCAAGCTCAAGATGACAACCCTGATGCCCAGTAGCGCAGTTCTGAGATCATACGGTGGCAACACGATCAAGCACATCGGCAAGTTTTCAGCGCTTATCGAGATTGGTGGTCGCAAGGCGTGCGCAGAATGTTTTGTAGTAAAGAAGGACCACAGCACTATCTTAGGATTGGACACCAGCGGGAAGCTTCGAATCGTACAGCGGGCTGTTGACAGCGTGATGACGAACGACACCGAAGAAATTGTCAAAGAGTTTCCACGTCTTTTCCACGGAACAGGATGCACCCCACGTGAATACAAAACTGAGCTGCACAGGGATGCCGTGCCAGTCGTCCAGCCAGCTCGGAGGGTTCCCCGGTCCCTGCGTGAGCCTCTACGTACTGCACTGGACAGAATGGAAAAGGAGGGCATCATCCAGAAGGTCAGCAGCCCCACAGATTGGGCTAGCCCCCTTGTCATTGTACTAAAGAAAGACGGCAAATTGCGGGTCTGCATGGACCCTAGTCGCATCAACGAAAACATCAAGAGGGAACACTACCAAATGCCGCGCTGAGAGGATATTGAAGCAAACTTGGCAGGCGCGAAGTTCTTTTCGCGGCTCGACGCAAATGCGGGATTTCATCAAATCGCATTAGACGAACAATCGTCGAAGATATGCACATTTGCGACGCCTTTCGGCCGGTATCACTTTTTTCGTCTACCATTCGGTATAGCGTCGGCGAGCGAAGTGTTTCAAAAGGCCCTTAACGAGGTTTTTGATGGTCTTGCTGGTGTACGCGTGTACGTAGACGATGTGTTAATTTGGGGAGGGACCATGGCTGAGCATGATGAGAGGCTGCGCAGAGCATTAGAAACAGCTGAAAAAGCAGGCCTTACCTTCAATGCATCCGAATGTCGCTTCGGCCAACAAGAAGTGCTCTTTTTGGGGGACATCATTAGCGACAAGGGTATTAGGCCGAATCCTGATCTCGTTGACGGTCTTTTGAAAATGCCAAGACCTCAGGACAAATCGGCTGTCCAAAGGCTACTGGGAGTAGTTAACTACTTCAGCAAGTACCTACCAGCTCTCTCACAGCGTACGTCTACTTTACGTTCTCTCATGAAACATGGTGCCATCTTTGATTGGACACCAAACCACGAAAGCGAATGGCAGGCTGTATGCCAGGATTTAAGTAATGCCCCAGTGCTTGCTATATTTGATCCAAATCGGAGACAAAGGTAATTGCAAATGCCTCCCATAGTGGGGTTAGCGCGGCACTTCTGCAACGTCACGGAGACTGCTGGCAGCCGGTAGCCTATGCGACGAGAGCTTTAACAGAATTGGAGCAAAGATATTTAGATTGACAAAGAGGCTTTGGCTGCAGTTTTTGGTTGTGAAAATTCACCCATTTTGTTTATGGCCGCACCATCACCCTCGAGAGTGATCACAGTCCGCTGATAGACATATCAAAGACAGGCATACGCAATATGCCCCCCAGAGTGCAACGATTTTTCTGGAGATTGATGAAATATGATTACACGCTGACGTACATTCCTGGTAAACAGATGGCCCTTGCTGATATGCTGTCTCGATTACCTGTTTCTGGAATCAAGGGAGCTGCAGGCACGAGTGGCGTCGAGATCCACGCCGTCACGGTCGTATCAGCACTCGTAAGCGAAACGACAGCTAGAAAACTTGCACAGGAAACAGCTCTCGATCCATATCTTGGCACAGTGCTAAGAAAGCTTGCCTAGGAGAGCCTGTCGATGGCCCCCTGAGACCGGTGGCCACCGAGCTATCGTAGTAAACGGCATACTATTGAAAGACACTAAAGTGATGATACCGACAAGCATGCGTAGCGACATGTTGAAACGGATCCACGCAGGCCACCTTGGTCAGGTAAAGTGTAAAGCTAGAGCAAGACAAATGGTTTACTGGCTGAATATAAACTCAGAAATTCAGTCCTTGATCGAAAGATGTCCAACTTGCAAGACTTATAAGCAGCCATCGGAGGCTTTAATAATGCAACCAACGCATACTCGGCCATGGTACCGTATCGGTGTCGATCTCTTTCAGTAGTCGGGAAGGCATTATTTGTGCGCCTATGACTTGATGTCCAATTTCCCTGAGGTAGAGCTAGTGCCCTATACAACAGCCAGTACTGCCATCGATAGACTGAGTGCAATATTTTCAAGGTACGGCATACCAGCCGAGGTTTCTACTGATAATGGCCCACAGTTTAGCAGCCAAGCGTTCATTATTTTCACAAAGCGTTATGGCTTTAAGCATGTGAAATCAAGCCCGCAGTACCCGCAATCGAACGGGCTCGCAGAAAAGGGTGTACAAGTGGTAAAACGCATCCTAAAGAAAACAAAAGCTGCTGGATAGTGTTTCTGGCTGGGCTTGTTGAATTACAGGGCGAGTCCTGTTGAAGATGGCCGGTCTCTGGGCGAACTCTTGCAAGGATCGAAGGCGGCTGCGTACACCATTGCCGGACTTCAATCCAGTGTCAGCAACGCTCGTCAAGAAACACCGGCAGAGAAGTCATCATAGGCGCACCCTACCTGGCCTCTGCGACAATGATGTGGTTCGCTTGAATGGGACACCATGGGTAACGAAAGCCAAAGTGATCGGATCAGCCGGCCCACGGTCCTTCTTCGTACGCACAGAGAACACCGTGCTGAGGCGCAACCGTTAACACCTTCTGGCGACGAAGGAACCATATAGTGCTGGTTCATCAGACGACGAAGATTGTGCCAACAGCCACATCCCATTTCAAGGTGAGGCGTCATCGACCACCGCAGCCTCGCCCGCGGAAGCTCAGCAGCCGTCACCTCAACCACTGAGACGCAGTCGACTACAGACGCGGCCGCCCGAGCGTCTGGGTTATGACCGGCAGTTCCAGCAGACAAGCCAGCGGCATTAATTTCGTCAACTGTTTGGAAGGAGGATGTATCATATCTGATGAAAACACATGTTTTCAACAGATATGGGGCAACACTGGGGCATTACTTAAATCCTGGCATACAGCCTGCCATTCGCTTTCGTGGTTTGGTGTCCAATCAAAGATGGCACCATGTTTCATGAGAGAACGTAAAGTAGACGTACGCTGTGAGAGAGCTGGTAGGTACTTGCTGAAGTAGTTAACTACTCCCAGTAGCCTTTGGACAGCCGATTTGTCCTGAGGTCTTGGCATTTTCAAAAGACCGTCAACAAGATCAGGATTCGGCCTAATACCCTTGTCGCTAATGATGTCCCCCAAAAAGAGCACTTCTTGTTGGCCGAAAACATGTGTTAACTTAAGGCTTAAGTTTCTGTACCAACTAATTAACGGCGAATATCAAGTAAACATAGCCGATATTTTTTCTTTTTCTTCTGGCTACTCTACCAGGCAAAGACATGACCTCACCATAACCCCCTTTCCCACACACAATAATTGCTTTAAGTATTCATTTTTTCCTCGCACCATAGTCGAGTGGAACAAACTAACTAATGCAATCGTTTCAGCACCCTCATTGGCATTGTTTTCCTCGAAATTAGAAAGTGCACTAACCAGTTGAATTGTTGAATCGTATTACATACCACTGTACATGCTTGTATAATTGTAGTCTTCTATTTTTTATTGTATGATATTGCCAGTTGAAGTTTGTATTTGCCCTATAGACATTGTATAACCTGTATATATTATATGACATTGTACATGCCATTTGTTCATGACTAACTTCATGTACCACCCTGCTAAAATCACCAAAGGTTATTGCAGTATCTGTAAATAAATAAAAAAAAATAAATAAAAAAATGTGCTATCTACGTGCATGATTGCCTCGTGCGTACTCCTGGTCCTCACCTTTTCTTACCCTTTCCACCTTCGACTATAACTACAAACGCAGAATAAACGATGGGGTTCACTTGTTTCTCGAAAACCCAGCTGTCCATTCTGTTCATTCCACACGCGAATGAAACACTAAGGAAGCGAGTAAAGGATCGGGAAACCACATTACTGTAGCTAACGAGATATGTACTTTCAAGTTGGGTATAAATTTTGTAACTATATAACGTGCGCTCCGACTCAGTGAGTTCAAACTTGGCGGAAATATACTGTTAATAGCCAAGTTTCTGCATTTCAAAGAAAAGTAGGACGTTCTTCATAACGCTAATAAATTAAGAGGCTCGACCATTACTGTCTTTAAGATTTTCTGAGCAGGTATGTCAGAAAATAAAATTCATGTGAATTACGCAAAAACACACAAAAATAAAATTAAAAAGGTCAATAAATTAGGCCACACTTGTCCCTAATGGTAAAAAAAATATGGTTAAGACACAGAGAAACACCAAGTTCTAGGACTGCAATGACCTTGTCAATCTGGACGAGTCAGCCTTCTTTCTTGTAATGAACTGCAGAAGCGTTAAAACAAAGCGGATGAATTTTGCGCATTTCTTCAGAAGTCCGGGTCAACTGCGGTACTCGGGACTGAATCTTGGTTGAATGATGAAATACGTGATGACGAGGTGTTTCCGGCAGACTCGACGTGCTACCGTAAAGATAGAAATTGTCATGGTGCTGGTGTATTTATTTTAGTGAAAAGTGAAATAGTGTCTTTCAAGCTTGACGGGGTCGTCGGGACATGTGAAGCTGTCTGGTGTGAACTCTATCTGGCAAATAAACTACGAAGTGTGTGTAGTTCTTATCGTGTTCCTGATTCTCCCACAGATGTGATGTCAGAGCTTGCGAGTGCCAATGATGAGGTCCATTCGGACTCATGATTACCGGGGAGGAGGAGGCACTTCATCCTGTTTGAGAGCAATAGTTTTTCCTGGGATCCTCAGACGCAGAGATTTCTGCCTGTCACTAAATTCAGCCATCTGGCGAAATTTTAAGCGCTTTCTAACCGCCCAACTGTCTTGAAGTTGTGGCTCCCTTCATACTTGGTATCAAGAAGCAAATATTGCGCATATCGGAGACGCAACATCAATAGGTAAGTGTTAGGTGATGTGTTCCTTTTCCAGAAAACACGTGGACCCGTAACTCGAAACACCTATTGTTTCTTAGGTTGCGCTGACAATCCAACGATACGCATGATGAATACACGACGATATATACAAAAATGCTCTCTGCCAGCGATTTGGAGCTACTACATGGTAGTAGTCGTGGTTTCCGCCCAAGCCGATCGTTCTCTACACCACTGCCAGATGGGGTCTATATCCCACACAGTGCCATATCTCTCGTTAATGGGACCGAGAGTCAAATAATAGGGCCGGCAGAAAACAATTGTCTTTTAATGATATTTGTTTCGCAACACGCAGGTACAGGTTCAATTTTTTGTACTCTTTAAGGACTTGTGTGACGAAGTAAAACAATTTATCAGGCAGCGCTTGTCTGTGTGTGTTCCTTTTAGTCATCTGTGTGGGTCGCCCTACCGACGTAAAGAATATGTTCAAAACAAGAATCAGATATCCTCCAGTTGTTGTTCTATCCGGTCAAGTGCTGTTGGTACACTTGAGCCTAAGCCTACCACCAGCACGTCCACCTGTTTTGCAGAGTGCTAACAGCAGCTCCATGAAATGACGGGACGTAGATTTTTTCAGAAGATCAGTGGCTGAGTTGAAAGCAGTACGAGACGGCGAGGCAGAAAGTGAATACCATATTGCAGCGAGCAGTAGAGAACCCTATACTTGACTCGACTGCCCAGGTAATTTCATGGCTCTTCTGTGCCGAGGTGCGCTGCAGCTCCGATAGGGCCTGGATCACGTTTACCAAGGCGCTGCTTTGCTCATAAGTTTGTCGTGAGGTTGGGAAAGGAGCGCAAGGAGGGCGATTCTTCAGGGGGATGGTAATACATATATAGTTGCAAAGGTTGGAACCACAGAACGAAAATGTTCCGAGTTTGCGACGAGACTTCGAGCGGGTCTTCGAACGCACTAAAATTTATTTCATCGCGTGTGTGAAACTAAGACATTACTGTAGTCACGGCCTTCCTGACCACCCATGTACAAAATGCTACTAAAACAAAGTCCGAGAGTGACAAACCATAAATAAACATCGTGTACCTGTCATATGGACTTATCGTTTTGTATTTGTGTTGTTCTGAGTCGGTTTCTAGACAACATGTGAACGCAGCCGTCGGGGTCTATCAAATGAAGCTGACGCTATATTTGTCGCGAGTGATACGTCGAAGATTTCGTACGAAGTTTTTTGCCTTTCACTGCTCTCCAGAGATAGAAAAAGCTTTGTGCTTACCTTCTCATCCACTATTCTACGTCATAAGTCTAGCCGTTGATGTACTTACTCGTACAGATATCTTATTCTAGACTGAGGTACATTGTCTACAATAATATCTGATTGCCGAAGTTTCAGTTACTACTACAAACGCCAGCAAAATACAATAAAGCCTTAAAGGCAGCGCCACTCTATTCAGTTAGAAACTTTTCGAGTTTACTTTTTGTGCACTGAAACCACAAGCGACGTATACACTCAACGTAACGATCACATACAAGTAGCCAGTCAGTTCGCAAAGCAGGAGCATGTAACTCGTTATTTGACAGGAAACGTCAAAATAGAAATTCTACCCCTAAAAATTTGCAAAATGTCCACAGTGCGGACATATTGAAGTCAACAATGTGAAAATCGAGCGGGGTAGCAAGAAGTTGCAGCTGAATAAACGCCTGACAAGGAGGTCATCTAAATCAGTAAACTGGGCTAAGCTCGCAAAGTCAAAAGTATTAAGGGTCGCCGGGATTCCTTTCTTTTAATTAAGAAATATGGAGTTTCAGACAGTTAAGAGAATGCTTGGCGGACAATGAGCATTATGAAGTTAAGAACTGATAGGCACTCAGGTGGTATTCTACAGTGCGAAGAAAATGACACCGAACCCCCGACTTATAAATAGCGCATCAGCCTGGCCTGCAATGGCAAAATTCCGTTCGAACGCCGATGCCGGACCACTCCCAATTGTATAATTACTTAAAGGAGTGGTGAGGGAATTCTTAAAAAAAGGTCTGAGGTGCGGCCTCACTGGCGACCACCTGCCCATATGCACTCCCTCTTCAGTGGTTGGCTACCCTGGTGCAGTACCTGGCCACTATCTCCTATATCAACGCAAAAATTAACCATCGGTGGACAGATGAGGGCTATACATCGCTACAGGATAGGTACACCTTTTGCTACCGTGGCTTCGCTGACAGAAAAGAATTGAGGTGGGATTTTTTATTCACCCGAGATATACCTACGGATTCATAGGTATATGTTGTTCTTATTATGTTGATAGTACAGGGAAGCATGTTGTTGGGTAGCTGACGCTAAGAAATATAGAAGTTAGGAGTTTCACTTGCGCTAAAAGTGACCAGTAGGCCCTTACTGCATGGCTGTCATTTTAGGTGACCACCTCAACTCTATTAAAATAAAATTACCATATTTTCGCTTGCAAAAATGATTTTTTTGCAAAATATTATGCAAGCTTCAACAAAAAGTTGTGGCCGGTCAAAACTGAAGTCCTCTTCATCAAGCAATTAACCAAAGGTATACATGAAACCGGTACAGGCCTACGCTCTTGCATCGAGTCATGGTGATCATTTAGTTCAACGCTTCTACGAAGACGTCGGGTCAGCAATGAATATGGTAACGATACAGTATACTATATTGATGGGCGCATTGAATACCAAATAGGCAAGAAACAGGCTGGAGACCATGCAGGGGGGGGGATGTGACATCGGCTCTTGAAAGGCCATAGGGAATTCATTAGTAGAATTCGCGGAACATAACAATTTACGGATCTTGAATACTTTCTTCAAAAAATGGGCTAACCACAAATGGCCGCGGCGAAGTCCTAATAGCAAATTTAAAAATGAATGAGAATTCATTCTGCGTAAATGATGTAGTAGTATGCGAGATCCAAAGCAGTGACCATAGTAATCATAGTGACCAAGGTAACAGCTTGTATTCACCTAGATTTTAAAAATTGAAGGCATAAACTGTTACGCAAAACACAAAATAATGAGCTAGTGGTGAAATGGAAAGTACGGAAATTCAGAGTTTCTAAACAAGGTAACCGACATTAGCATTGACACAATGAACAATAATCTTCCTAGCATCACCAAACAGTATGCAATGAAAGTCGGATGTACAGTCCCCAGACAGGCCACTGGCAAACTATCTCAGGACACCAAAGGTTTAAATAAAAGAAGATAAACCATGAAAGCATCAAATGCAACCAACCACGAAGAGCTTGTGGCTCTTTCAGAGCTAATCAATAGGTGCAAAGTAGCCGACATCACAAGGTATAATACAGAGAGAATTGAGCAGGCTTTAGAAAGCGGCAGAGAACTTACAGCTGAGAAGGCAAACTTCTGCATAGGCAAAAACGCGATGTACGCGTCAAAGGACCAGGAAGGCAATGCCATAACCAATATATATAGGATTTTTGAAGTGACAGAGGAGTTCTACAGAGAGCTGTAGAAAGGCTGTAACAGGTAGTATGATATTGTAAAAAAGAATAATCGCCTAACAGAATTCACCATCACGCAAGCAATGACAAGGAAAGTAATGAAAGCCTAGAAAGAATGCAAGAAAGAAAGAATGCAAGAAGAAAGAATGCAAAAGGAGAAATCCACTGGCGAGGACAACGTAACAACGAACCAGCTGAAAGATGATGGAGCATTTGTGTTAGAAAAACTAGCCACCCTAAATACCAAGTTTTTCTGACGGGAAAGGTACTAGAATCTTGGGAAAACACCAACATTATTCTACTTCATCAGAAGGAAGGCATCCTGGACTTCAAAAATTGCAGGCTGATTAGCTTATTGAGCATTGTCTACGAACTATTTACAAAAATAATAGCTAATATAATGAGGGTGACATTGGAGGTTAATCAGCCATTGGTACAAGCAAGGTTCTGTACAGACCTCTTCACAATGGAGCAGTACCACGTTATCAATCAAGTTATAGAGAAATGCTTAGAATACCTGCAATCCCTATACATAGCCTTCATAGATTACGAGAAGGCCTCTCAGTCGAGACATCAGCAGTGATGCAAGTACTGAGGAATCAGGGTATCGACAAAGCCTACATAAACATACCTGAAGAAATGTACAGCGAATCCAAAACCATTCTCCATAAAGGAAATGACGAAATCCCGATAAAAATGGGTGGAAGGCTGCGAAACACAATCTCTTCGTTGCTATTCACCGTGATTTTACAGGAGGTTTTTAGGGCTCTATATTGGAATGAGTAATGAATAAGAGTCAACGGGGAGTACCTTAGTAAGCATTGATTCGATAACGACATTGTTTTCATGAGTAAATTATGGGATGAATTACAGCTCACGATTACTTAAGTTAACAGGCAAAGCAGAAGGGTAGGCCTGAAAATTCAGTAAATCTGAATGTCCTGTAGTCATGGCGGAAAACAGCGCTTAGCAATATGTGCAAGGATGCTAGAAGTTGCAAATAAATGAGCCTACTTAGGACAGGTAACCGGGGAGCCGAACCGTGGAGCCAAATGTGATCCGCTTCTTAAGAATTGGGTGGATCACAATAGGCGAGTATTCTCAAAGCATGTATGGTAATCTACCACTAACCCTCAAGAGGAAGATATATAACAGATGCATCTTCCCGGTAATTACTTATGGAGCAGAACCCTGGAGGCTTTACAAAGAAGGTTCAGGTTTCATTGAGGACGACGAAGCGAACGATGGAAAGTGGCATATGTGTAACTTTAAGCGAGAAGAAGAAAGCAGAGTGGTTCAGGGAACAAGTCGGGGTTAAGGACGTCATAGCTGAAATCAAGAGCAAAAAATAGACACGGGACCAGCACTTAGCACGCAGACACAGGATAACCACTGGTCATTGAGGGTAACTGACCGGTTTCCCAGTGAACGAAACCCACGAGGGAAAGACAGAGAGTTAGGAGGGCTAATGACATTAAAATGTCGCAGATACAACGTACCAGCAGGAAGCAGAAGACCGGATTCATTGGCGGTTCATTGTTGGGCCACGTGGTTGATTGGTGGAAGACGCAGGCTAGTTGAACACAAAGCTGAGCTTGATCACCCAACCACCACCTCTATGGACAGACATGTTCTTGAGTGCCTAGTTTTTCTGGGGAAATGAAGAAGGCCGAACGAAGATTGTTTCACCAACCACGGAGCTCATAAACAACGATTTACTTGTATTTCTTTGTTACCTTGAACGTAACTACGTGTAAATTGCTAGAAGAATGCTCCACCGCGGCGGTCTAGTGGCTAAGGTACTCGGCTGCTGAACCGAAGGTCGCGGGATCGAGTCCCGGCTGCGGCGGCTGCATTTCCTATGGAGGCGGAATCGTGGCAGGCGCATGTGCTCAGATTTGGGTGCACGTCAAAGAACCTCAGGTCGTCGAAATTTCCGGAGCCCTCCACTACGGTGTCTCTCATAATCATATGGGGGTTTTGGGACATTAAACCTCAAGTATCAATTGCTACAAGAATTACACAGCCTTTACAAGGATGTTTTAACTGATAAGAAGAATATTACACCATCGAAGTGATGAGAATGTGCCCAACGAATGAATGTCCGAAGTTACAGATAATTTGTTCCGCTGAGTTGTAGTGCCACCTGAAGAAGCCAAACGTTTTGCTTTCTTTAACGCGAGATTTGTATGCCATAAATAAAAAAACTTGAGTCACGTGGAAATCTTTGCGTGGTATTTATTTGCCATTAGAATTGAGGAAGTTTATTGAACTTGGATATTTGTAAGGTAGTATTAGGTTCGCTTTTTGGCTTCTGTGCTTTCACCCAACTTTCGCAGCGCTTCGATGGTCAGTTGCCGTATCTCCTTCATAGATAGCGTAAGACTGACGTGTCGCTCGATAGCCTGCCGCACTTCTACAGCCATTAGTGAGTCCATGCCCAATTCACTCAAGGAAGTCGTTGGGTTCAGTCTTGAGGAATCCTTCATGCCTGCAAGAGTGGCAAAAAGTGTTTATGTAGCGTCAGACATCACCAATTCGAAAAGTTGTAGTGCTTTTGGGTCCTTTTAACTTCGTTTGTTACATTTAGTTTTATCTGTAGGTACTGGTGATGTTTAACTGAATCGTAGTTTGGCTATAATAATGAACACTGGCCTTTTGCTGCTTTAGGCTGAAGCGATACTTTTGTTAAGTCAACAAAAATATCTCATGCGTGCCATTGTTGCTTAGAATCTTCGACACAGCGCTCCTGAGCTTATCATTGCAGGTTCCGCTTGCGAAGCATGGCAGTCAAATTTCGATCAAGAGAAACTGAGTGCACCCGTGTAGTTCAGTCTGGTGCAATAAAGCGATTAGAACGACTTGCAAACCTTCGCTGCGAATACATGCTTGTAGTAGCACCTAAACTGAGTAATAAAAATTTTACTTCTATTTAGGCGAGAACGTGGAGCTTGTTAACGAGAGCACTTCTAATTTCTTTTTCGTGGCTGCTGTGAGCGGGAATGCTTCATTTGCATATAGAGGCTGCTTGGGGTGTGGCGAACAGGATGAACGTGATTGCGCGTGTGTTCAATGCAGCTATTTGAATTTATCCACCCTGTTCTAGCGCAAAGTAGCACAAAAATGTAGGCTGATGTTCATAAGGTTGGTAGAGAATCCACCTTGAAATGTGGTGATCTGGGTTCGAGCTCCGGGCAAGGAAGAAGTTTTTCTCGGCTAGCTTTTATTTCTGCAAAATCGGTATGAATTTTCTTCCAGCTTAACACTAAAACGTCTGCAGAACAATTTTACCGTTCATAACTCTTTGTGCACCTTGATGGACGCTGCAATAGTGACTTGCAGTATAGTTATTCGGTAACAGCTTCTAGTAGTTAAGGATTAGTGAGCATTTATTGTGCAATTAAAAAAAGCCTACAGAATATTTCACTGCCCGCATGTAACAAAACGTGTATTACCAGGTAGTGCTATTCGCACGTGGACATGTGGTATTTCATTGGGAAAAGTTGCAAGCAAAAGTAGCACGTCGCTACTTAGCATCGCCACAAGTGATCGTTACGCAGAATTTCGCTATAAGTGATCACATGCTGTTTGCGCCGCACCACAGTTCAGTTGCTTCAAAAGCCGCCACATCATGTTCCGGAATGTTGAATAGTGGGCGGTGGTAGGCCTGTTCCTGAAGAATTTAAAAATACCGGTCTTTCATGGTGAAATACTGTGCGTTATAGATGAAAAAAAATATACCACAGCCTTACTGTTGCAACATCAGTTCACTCTGGTCTTTCGGGATGCTAAGCATGGAGTATTACATGCCAGTATAGGGTAGTTATGATAGACAACAGTATCTATCAAATCACTTACTGGATGAAATGAAGGAACAGGAAAGCACAATAACAACTAAGTATAAAAACGTTTTACTTTTACAAAGCTCACGTCGCAAGAGATGAAAAAAAATAAGCTTCAGTTCTATAGTTTTTTGTTCGTGTATATGCTTTTTTGTTTGTTTATTTGAAGAGCAATATTGGCGACATTGGTGGTACAGTTGCGTATCCTCTGTTGTAGGTACTTGGGTATGTTGTAAAACAAGCTGGTCATTGTAAAAACGTTGTAAATGCTAGCTTTGCTCTAATACGCCGAGCGTATTGACGCGAGACCATTGGAATGACGGCCAACTGCAGTATGACCACGAAAATTAGAAGTAGTTACTATTGAAAGCTAGTTCCGACGGATTCCCAACCAAGCCTCATGAAACATATTCATTGACCGTCTACGCCATAGATTCTCGTTTTTTTTCTACCAGCTGGTACTTGTCGCGATTGCTTTTTTGTCACAGAAACAATAGATTGTCTTACGGTCTCTGTACAGTGAAAGCCACCTTCAAGCCTATTCCCCGTTTCCGGTTACTGCATTGAGCAGATGACTTATAGTTCGGACTTCTGCGTGAATACAGCGATGACATTATGTAAATGTATCTGAACAAAACGAGGGTGAGACAATGGTGATTGGGGAAGGCGTCAGTATAAATATCAGCCGACAAGTACGTAGCCAGTTGGGAATAGGGTGCCCGAGCATTCTTGTCTTATTCCTCGAAATTCTGAAAAGGTGATCTGTACCAAAAATATTTATGTTAACCGGCGTTTTTTTTTAACTAAAATGGTATAGGTAGTTATCAAGTGTGCCCTCCACCCTTCTGAAAGAAATTCCTGGCCACGGGCAGGTGAAGTTGTTCGTTTAGATAGCTTCTGAGATAATTTTCTGGCGGAGCGCTATGAGAAGCCCATTGCTTGCCTTTCATGGTCAACAAACTATGCGTTGTGTTGACGCACTGCTATTTGCTGCACGCAGCATTCGCTCGGAGGATTTCAAGCTGGACGGTTGTGCCCTCGCGATCTCCGACTTCAGCGTAGCTCCCGCCGACTGGTTCGCCCTCCGCGGTCTCCTGATGCCGTGCAGCTCTCGCATTGTGGCACCCCGCCCTTGGACTGCTTCGACCGGATCTCCACTTTCCTATCTCCTTCTTTTTTCCTCTCGTTGGCTGGCGGCTTCTTATCCATCTATTTTCCTTCTATTCTTTTTATTCTTTCTCTCTATATCTTTTATTCCCCATATCCCATTCCTCTGCTGACCTGTTGAGGTGTCCTCGTAAGCAGAGACAGTTGCGGGTCGGCACCTTTCTTTTCTTTTCTTCTGATATAACCACAATCTCTGCACGCAGCTCGTTTATTTCTTCGCCGTTTTGCGTCAACTAAAGCAGCTCACAGCTAGAGTTGCCAGAGCAAAGTGCTCATCGTGCTCGTGCGCAATCAATCATGATGTGTGCATTGAGAAAGCTCATTAACTTGCGCTACCATGACAAAAAAATGTAGTGCTTATCTAACAAGACTGCCTGCTGTTAAAAGGAAGAACGTTCCACGCCATTTCTGGCGGCCTCTTTTTACAATCTTGATCGCTATAGGGTTGCACGTACACGGAATTTCTGGCGCGTCAGCAAGCTCACTGTCATGCGGTTACCGGTGTCTATGGTGCTCAGCACCTGAACGAAATGATACTTGTATATTTTAAGCCTTTGTCTGTTGCTGCTTAGATTGAATTGACGCCAAGTGACGTTGTAGATGCCCCGGCTACAACTGTGCCAAACCATTACCCTATTTGTAGATTCGTTCGTATACTCTGTTGGAAAAACATATCAATGCAATATTTTCCGCGACAACTTGTGCATACAACCCACTTTTCCGTCCCAACTCACGCGTCATCAGAAGTTGCGGGGCCAGTTTATCGGCTGTTTTTTGCGTTCCCGGGAAGCTGAGACATGCGCAATTATGTGACTGCTCCATACCTACCAAACAATCGTCCTTATTCTTGACAGCTTTGCATCATTGCCGATATAGAACTGTAAACCAGACATGGTGTACACTGCCTAACATTTGTGTACATTATTTGTACAAAAAACGCCCTTTTGTCTGTTCTTAAGAAACATTGATATTTACCAGAACTTCCAATTTCCATTATGTGTATCTAAAAGCACTCAAGACATGTACCCTTCTATTAGCTCTTTATTCTCAATGCTTCGATTAGCTTTAAAGTTGAAAATGTGATATTGCCACACGGCTACCTGTCTTCCTATTACAAGAGTTGAATTAACAACCCTAAATATACAGTTGTCCATCATTGTCAAAATGTTTCCTGATTTATTGACCTTACCACGCACAAAATAAGAAAATCAATGAACGTACCAAGGATTTGAGCGATCACTTCGACGATGCCTCCCTTGTTTTTGCTGACCTCCGTAGTGGGATCAGCCTTCACGCAGCTTGAAACGACAGGATGGTTCTGGTTCAAGAATTGGTCCATGAGTGCGATGCACGAACTTATCCGCTGAGGCACGGTGCCGGCAATAGTAGCATCATCCCCCATTTTTTCATGGAATGCACCTACATCAGCGATGGCACCCCACTGGATAGCTATTCCTGCAGCGTTCGAAATAAATCTTGTTCGGTGCCACATTTTTGGTGCCGCATTGGATTGTTTTGATTGCGGCCACAAGTCTGACTTCACTGCAAGTGATATTGCTATTGCGAAAAATTAAACTCGTAGGTCTAATTTCTGAACAAGAAAGCAGTAACTGTTTGAATGTTTGCACGGGGTGGACTGTTATACCCTAGGGTTTTTTTCTGCGTCTCTCATGATTATATGGCGGTTTCGGGATGCTAAACCCCATATATTATTATTATATCTTAGAGTTTACTAACCCCCAAGTGAAGTTGCTGGGAAAGGACTGGGACTTGGTCTCGGTAATGCAGGTTCCACAGGTATGACGCTGGGTTGTAATGGTTGGCCCTCGAAACCAGAGTATGACTTGGAGTTCGCAGACGCGTGCTGGAGGGTATGCCGTTTGCGTTTATGCCGCAAGTACCCCTGTATCATGCACGCTGAAAGTTTTGAGTACCGTCCAAAGTGTAGTATTCAATTTGGTTTTACCCATATCGACTATCCTGAGAGACTTGAATAACAGTCATAATGCTTACGTTTGAAAATTGGGCAGATTTAACGTATTGTAGGGATCAGCAAGACAGCATTTTGATCTGTTACTTTGGCTTCCTTTTGAACTTCCCTACAGCGCTGCACTTGAAGCGTCTTTGTCTAGTGTTGCATCCTTTCAGGATGCAGCACTACACATGTACCCACGAGCAAAACTTTATGGACTGTAAGGTATTTTACGGGTTGGATAACAGCATCCTAGCATCAGGTGCCTGTTCATGGCTTTCCGGAGTGCAGCCAGCTGAGTCGCCACTGTGGAAGTACATTGATTCAGATTGGCAGAGGCGGTTGCGTTGACTAGAAGTATCCGTACACCTTTAACATATGATCGATCTCTGACCGCGTTAACATCTTCTAGGGCCAATTATACGAAGCTCGTTTTTGAACTCCGACATGTCCTGACTATATATAGTGCAGTAAGGAAGACTGTGTGAGTCACTTATGGAAAATACCCGCACAACATGTATTGCAGTATGTGGCCATGCATTACATATTTCTAGTGCGAATTAGGGCAAGGCATAAGCAACAAGAACATTACATTATTTTCTTAGAGGGGGGGGGGGATGAGCAGGGAACCATGCTCACCATACTTTCACGCCTCCTAATGCTAAAGTCGGTATGTATCAAACTAAGGAGACGACTTCGAGAGCGCTACAATATGGGCGGCTTTTTTGGGTAAGCACGCAGGCAGGCAGGTATGTAGAAACGATTGAAGCTCTCTTGGTTCCCCCGAAATTATTCGAATTTGAAAGATCATCAAAGTTCGAACTATATTTAAAAGGTTATAGGTGCAATGCTTTTTTTCGGTTTTTTTCCTATCGATTCTAAACAAATTATGTGTAAAAATGAGTCATAAATTTATCGCTGCTGTTCTTTTTTCATTATGCGGCGTCAATTATTGCCTTAAATCTTTGTAGCAGTTGTCATATACGTTATGCACATGCGTCATATTGGTGGTGTATTACTGCAGTACTTCTATTGAAGAGTTTAGCAGCAGCAGTCTCGAATTGTCACTGCTAATACCACAGTGAAAGGTTAGATCACAACACAATTTGTAAACTCTTGGTAACGCATTCCGTAATAACACAGGCTGAGAAACAGCTGCTGATTGACAGCACAGTGTCGTATAGACATTTCGCGGGTAAATGTACACTTTCATGTACCTTGTCTGCCTGAAAACGTAATAGCCAGCAACCTTATCAACCTCAAATGCAGAAACATGAGCCTTCAGATGCCGTTTCCAGTAAGCTCCCAGTCAAGGTTAGTCCTCATGTAAGGGCTGAATCTATGTACACGCCATCAGTATTTCTGGTACAGGGTTCTCAGAAATGTTTCTGCACCACATAAAGTGGACATTAGCTAATTTAAGCAAACATTCTTCTTTCTCTTGTAATACATCATTACATCAAGCGAGGTATACCAATGCGACGCCACTGCAACAAACGCATGTAGGCTGTCATCAAAATGGCACCCGCAATTGTCGACATTCCTTTGACTTTCATGTGCCAACACAGGTCTGTACATCAT
Source organism: Rhipicephalus microplus (assembly GCF_043290135.1). Classification (NCBI taxonomy): domain Eukaryota; kingdom Metazoa; phylum Arthropoda; class Arachnida; order Ixodida; family Ixodidae; genus Rhipicephalus; species Rhipicephalus microplus. The sequence continues at coordinate 220,711,353 of NC_134702.1, forward strand.
TACATCCTATTGAAGTACCTTGATGGCACATGTTTTTCCAGGGCATTGCAGTTTCATTTTGCCAACTTGGCTACTGATGAATCATTTTAGTGCACTAGCACAGTCTCTTAGTGGCAAATTGTTGCTTGCGCGGAAAAACTGCAGCGTAGTCTATTTAAGAAAATGTCTACAAAATATTCGAATTTAGGAGAAATGGTACACTCGTTCGCTGTCTTCACAATTGCTCCTTCTGTAGCAGCAAACATGTTATTACTAGAGATGTCAATCGAAGCAGCAACAAAGAACTATATTATTACGCGCAGAGGAATGGTTTAAAGGGGGTTTTTGAAAGGAAAAAGAGGCACAGAAGACCTCGGTGATAGCTGAAGCAGCGTCGTCGCTCTACCACTTTTGTCGGTTTTCTATGGCAGGGACAATTCACGACCAATTCACGACCGAGTGTGAAGGCGACCGCTGCCTGCCCTTTCTCGACGACCAGGTGGCAAGAAAGCGCAACGGCTTAGAGTTCTCCGTTCACAGGAAGCCCAACGCACTCTGACCGCTACCTTCAATTTGATTCTTCCCACCGCGCCTGCCACAAGGCGTCGGTTGTGACCACGCTACCCCAGAGAGCTAAGAACTTAAGCTCCAATGACCCGGAGCGAAAGAAAGAAGTGGCCCGCGTAATTGCGTACCTCAGAAAAACGAATACCCGAAAAACTTCATTCGAACCGCCACCCACTGCGCAGAGCAACAGAAGATACAAAAACCCCAATCAACCTTAATTGGCATCCCCCCGAAACGCGTACCGGTCACGTACATTCAGGGAACCAGCTAGATGTTGGCACGGATCTTCAAGAAGGAAGGGGTTCGCATCGCGCACGTGCCTTTGTGTACGTTGGGCCGCCTCCTGCCCCACCCGAAAGACCGGCCAACAAAGGACAGGACCCCCGTTGTTGTTTACAAAATTCTGTGTGCCAAGTGCCCTTCAGCGAGACAAAATACCTACCGGGACGACTGAAGCAACACGCCAACGATGTGCGGAAGCTCTACAAGATTGCGCAGTGAAGTCGCCAAAAATGCTGAGACGTTGGATCACCGGACAAATTTCAAAGCAACGGCCATCTTTGAAAGCGAGCCGAACTGAAAGATAAGGTTGCTCTTCGACTCAAGGCACATACAGAAGACAGCCCATAGCATCAACCGCTCTCTCGGAACTCTTCCCCCAGTGTATACACGTGAACTGCGCTCCACGCCAAAACGAGAGAGAGATGGGAGAGGCGGTCATTATCCGCTTCACGAGTGCTTTGAAGACGTCGCTGCTACGTAGTCCTGCAGTCACCCCTGAAGAAGGAACCAAGTTGGTTTCGAAACGTCAGATTTGTTCGAAAACTTTTCGTTGGAGTCTAAATCATCTCCCATTTTCATACCCAACCAGACAGACTTCGGTCGAACGTGTACATTCAAGCCATGAAATCCGTGGGAAACACAATATGATCGTCTGACCTTAGCAAAGTTATCAAAGGTGCAGGGAATTCTTTGAAGATCATGCTCAAAATCACAGCACAGAAACGCACCCAGCAACGAAAAATTAATTGATTGATTTGTGGGGTTTAACGTCCAAACACCACCATATGAATATGAGAGACGCCGTAGTGGAGGGCTCCGGAAATTTCGACCACCTGGGGTTCTTTAACGTGCACCTAAATCTGAGTACACGGGCCTACAACATTTCCGCCTTCATCAGAAATGCAGCCGCTACAACCGGGATTTGATCCCGCGACCTACGGGTCAGCAGCTGAGTACCTTAGCGCCACTAGAACAACGAGGGGGGGGGGGCAGTAACGAAAAATTACTTCGCTCATTTCGCTTCAGGTGACACGCAGAAATAGAAAAAAGAGACAGACGAGTGCAAAGTCTCGACCGTCTCATTGAATAGACGCAATCTGTTATTCAAGGTAACATATTATGTATATGTTATTGAGTAAACAATCTGTAGACGTAGAGTAAATGCAGGAGAAAGATCGCGCCAACCGGCTAGTCACGCGCAGCGACTGCCGAGCCCAGCTTATTTGACGGCCCGATCATGGTCACTAAAGAATATTTTTCAAATGAATCAGTTGTAAACAACGGCAATAAAGTTGTTACCAACCAACCAATCAGTTGTAAATCAGCACTTGTCTGTCTTTTTTCTGTCTGTCTTGGTGGCTCAGCTGCTTCGCTGGTTGCTGGATACAGTAGTACTAAGGCGCCCAGGTTTTACCACACGGCTATTTCCAAGTCGCCATTTCTGTAGTGATGACTCCACTCTTGTGCCTGTGTTTGCATGTTCAGTCTTTTACCAAGGGCATATTCCGAGTAGTGCCACGCTCTTTTATTGTAGACTCAGCCTGCAAAACTAGTATGCCGATAATAAGTGGTATGCATCAGCATACACCAGTGTAACGGAGCACTTTGGCACCCACTACTTAGTAGTCCATGTGATCAGATTACCAGTGGGATGACAGCAGGTGTAAGGGCCACACAAACCGAAAGCCTTCACCTTGTCATGAAGTGCTCTTACAAGCAGGAAGGTGAAAGGCTTCTCGTTTCTTTTACAGGTTAATAGTTCACAGGTACAGATGAAGTTAAGAATTTGTCCTTCCTTTCATATTTTTTTCTGCCTCCACAGCAGGCGACGGCATGGTGCCTCTTACAAACCAACACGTTCCCGAACCCGGTAACTCTTCACTACATCTACCCCGAGGTATACTAAGATTTGTGTAAGTTTTGGAATCAAAGGGCGGATCTCAATCATATAGTGTGGGCTTGCCCCTCAGTGACAGGGTAATATAAAAATACAACAATGGAGAGTAGTGGGAGACCGCACTTCTAAGCGCAGACCCAGAAGGGCAACTCGACGTCCTTCGGCAAGCCGAGGATACCGTCAGAGCTCAAGCCTCAAGGCTGCCACCTAGGCGAGACAAGGTTTTCACTTCTTGCCGTTTTTTTGTTTAATAAAGTTATTTCCTCCTCCTCCGCCCCCTCATGGGGTGGGAGGGCAACAGACAATAAATGTGGCTCTAAAGTGCTGTGTGCGTGCTCGCTAGAAGCAATAGTGATAGTGTTCACAGCATACTCTTCACATTAAGGTAAATCTACTATATTCTGCATTGACGCAGGTAGCAGCTTCAGCAGTCACAACATAACGTTGCATGTTCACGCTGCATTGTCAACTTTCGTCAGGTCTTGTGTAGCAGTTACTTGTCATTGCGTAGATGATTTCGTTTGACTGCTGGCAGTTTAGATCATCGATGGCTTCAAGCTCAATTGGGAGAGCAGCAATGTTCGAAAATAACTAAGCCCTGGTGATACATAATGAATGGTAGAATACAAAAAAGTTACTGGTATCTCACCCCATCCTCGTATAGCAGCGTTTGTAGTTAGTTGCAGATATTGGAGCACCATGCATCGATTAGATGTTCGCCAATCATACCTGTTGTATCGCTGTGTCACTGTATTGTAATATTGTTAGTTTGCAATTTTTTATAGTCGTGAAGTTTCATAAAAGCATTTAATTGGGCTGATTATCTATCCGGCAGCAGCATTCAAACTGCACCTACAATGCAGCAAATCCTTTAGTCATTTGCTTTTTCTTAAATACCAGGCTTTTTAAACACAAAACTGTTTGATGACAACGATGGCGTTGACTCCACGGACTTAATTCTGTCATGTATATGACGTTGTAAAATATATAACTATAGATCTTAAAGAAAAATTATGACAAAAAAGTTTCGCAGCTGGGCTTCGAACACGTGTGCCCGCGCTCGTGAGACGCTAACCACTAAGCCAAAGAGCCGACCTTCCCGCACGTGTTAACGACGAGCCATTTGAACACACCACGTACTGCTGGCGGGCCTCGGATCTCAGGAACTTCAGTGTGTTTTTTTCATCAGTACCGAGTTGCAATGACAGCCAAGCGTTTCGCGCGGAAGCTCTAAAGGCCTTGCCATTCGTACGCGTTGCTGCGCGTCAGCGCTTGGATTTCCCGCGCAATGCAGCGTCCTGTACCTATTAACGGAGAAGGGAGCGTTGCTTTGCGCAACCTCGTGCCCCCTCTCTCCATAGCGAGAGGGCGTGAAGCCATGTCAAAAACAAAAGAAGGAAAGCCACGCACCGACACGTTGCAACACACACGTATAGCTAGGTCTTGGATAGATGAATAGATGGATCTGGCTGTGCCCCTTAGATCAGGCGGCGGCTCACCCCACCTGGCCAATAAGTTAAGTGCTATCGCTATGTTTTGAAAGACTAAATTTTACTAGCGCTTTGATTTTAACCACCCAACAATCAGTCAGCCTCCTCCTGGCTATTTCTACCAGTTTAAAGTCTATTTTGCCTTCACTGTCCCTAAACTCCGATGCTTTGAAAAATTCTGTGCCATTCATCATTATCATCATCATCAGCCTGACTACGTCCACTGCAGGACAAAGGCCTCTCCCATGTTCCGCCAGTTAACCCGGTCCTGTGCTTGCTGCTGCCAATTTATACCCGCAAACTTCTTAATCTCATCTGCCCCCCTAACCTTCTGTCTCCCCCTAACCCGCTTCCCTTCTCTGGGAATCCAGTTAGTTACCCTTAATGACCAGCGGTTATCCTGTCTACGCGCTACATGCCCCGCCCATGTCCATTTTCTCTTCTTTATTTCAACTATGATATCCTTAACCCCCGTTTGTCCCCTAATCCACTCTGCTCTCTTCTTGTCTCTTAAGGCTACACCTATCATTTTTCTTTCCATTGCTCGCTGCGTCGTCCTCAATTTAAGCTGAACCCTCTTTGTAAGTCTCCAGGTTTCTGCTCCGTAGCTACGTACCGGCAAGATACAGCTGTTATATACCTTCCTCTTGAGGGATAGTGGCAATCTACCTGTCATAATTTGAGAGTGCTTGCCGAATGTGCTCCACCCCATTCTTATTCTTCCGGTTACTTCAATCTCGTGGTTAGGCTCTGCGGTTATTACCTGCCCCAAGTAGACCTAGTCTTTGGAACTTCAAGTGCACTATTAGCTATCTCGAAGCGCTGCTCCTTTCCGATGTTGTTGTACATTACTTTCGTTTTCTGCAGATTAATTTTAAGACCCACCTTTCTGCTCTCCTTGTCTAACTCCGTAATCATGAGTTGCAATTCGTCCCCCGAGTTACTCAGCAATGCAATGTCATCGGCGAAGCGCAAGTTACTAAGGTATTTTCCATTAACTCTTATCCCTAACTGTTCCCATTCTAGACTTCTGAAAACCTCCTGTAAGCACGCGGTAAATAGCATTGGGGAGATTGTGTCCCCCTGCCTTACACCCTTCTTGATTGGTATTCTGTTGCTTTCTTTATGAAGTACTATGGTAGCAGTTGATCCCCTGTAGATTTCTTCCAGAATGTTTATATATACTTCATCTACGCCCTGATTCCGCAGTGTCTGCATGACAGCTGATATTTCTACTGAATCAAACGCCTTCTCGTAATCTATGAAGGGTATGTATAGTGGTTGGTTATACTCTGAGCATTTCTCTATTACCTGATTGATAGTATGAATGTGGTCAATTGTTGAGTAGCCTGTTCGAAATTCTGCTTGTTCCTTTGGTTGATTGAATTCTAATGTTTTCTTTACTCTGTTATCAATTACCTTTGTAAATAGCTTGTATACTACAGCGAACAAGCTGATCGGTGCCATTACCATGGGCTAAAATATGCAGCTCATTACAGAACATTGTCTAATGTTCAGTTGTTTTTTCCTCTCCACACACACACTACATAACGTGCTTGTGTCTTCGTATTCGGCTCGGTACGTCTTTGTCCACAACACACCAACTGTGACCTCGAACACCAGAGAACTACTTCGAGAAGTATCGTAGATCTTTTCTTTAACAGTTTCCTGTTCGAAAGTTTGGTAAGTCTCTAGTGTATATTTCGTAATCATTCCAATTTTCCACATATCCCTCTTTGTTTCCTTGACCTTCTTTTTAACCAATGTTTCCTTTTCGCTTGGTAGTTTGCTGTTGTCTAAATATTTGCTTGAAAATTTTCTAGTTCGCTTCATCCGTTTAGTATCAACACTCTTCATCTAGAAGTACCTCAAAACTTTCTTAGCCCAATGCTTCACTTCCACTTTACTCAATCACTCCTCAAATTCTATCTTGCTGCTAGCTTTCCTGCACTCCAACGGTGTCCTTCCTATGTCACGCTATACCCCCTCATTTGGAGTGCTCCTGTGTGCTTCCAAAGAGTCTACCTATGCCACGTTGTTTAATTTCCAATCTTGCTTGCACCCCTGATCTTATGCACAAGGCCGCATTACCGAACGTCAAACCCGGAACCGTGACACGTTTCCAAATCCCTCTCACAACGTCATACCTGTTGTAGTTCGACAGTTCCCTATTTTTATTTCAGCGGCATTCATGTTAACTTTGGTCAATACGTATTTTTCGTTGTCTCTTAGGTACTCAGCGTTTTTATTTATCCACACACTCGTATATTTGTATTTATTCACCATATATAGCGTGGCTTTCTGTGTCCTATGCTCACTGCCTTCATTATCATTAAAAACCATGATTGCCATTTTTACCAACTGAGCTTCAAATTTAACCTATCTTCCTCATTACCACAGCTGTCGATCATTCACTGCAGATCTTCTTTTGTTCGGCTATTATTATTATATCATCTTCATTCATCAATGCTGGCAATGACTGTTAACGTGTTTTCCTTGCCTGGCAAAAAAGAGGCTCAATCCGAGTAAACTCCCTTCTGATTTGGCTTCTATTCTCTGGAGATACAGCATAAAAAACAAAGGTGACAATGGACATTCCTGTCGAAGCCCATGTTGTATCTCTATAGGTTCAGATACCTGTTCTTCCCATTTGATTACTACCTTGTTACTTTTACAGATATCCTTTAGAAATTAGTTGTTCCAACTTCCACATCTATAGTGTGTCCAGTATGCCCCATGAGTCTTCTTGAATCACACTATCGTAAGCTCCCTCTTTATCTAGGAATGCCAGCTACAGAGGCCTGTGTTCTTTTTCCGCTTTTTCAATACACTGCATCAATGAAAACAGATTGTCCTCCAAACGTCTTCGTTTACGGAACACATTTTGTTGTTCACTCAGCACCCCCTCATTCTCCATCCCTGTCTATAGTCTTTCCTTTATCTGCATCACCAGCCTGTTAATTACTGATGTCAATGTTATAGGACGGTAGTTGTTTATATTGGCTTTGTCCCTCTTTCTTTTAGAGATCATGCTGAGTCTGCTAAGTTCCCGCTCAACGGGAGCTTCACCATTTATTATTGCTTTTCTCGCTGCCTCTCCTAATGTCTGCTTAGAGATTGGTCCTCGTTTTTTTATTATCATGATTGGGATGCCATTAGGGCCTGTTGATGTGTCATTAGGAACCCTCTTCTCTGCCTTTTTCTATTCTCGTTGTTCCAGTGGAGCCACTGGGCTAACTGGTTCATCCTCATCTTGTACAGTGCATGCGACGCTTTCTTGGTATTTAAAAATTTGTGTGATCATTGTTCTTATATATTTCATTGCCACATACCTTTCCAGTCGAACCCCTTGAAGAATAGTTATAAACCTTTGTTCCATGCTTGTCTTGTTACATAAAGAATAGAGATGGTTCCGAAACTTTGCAGCTGCCTATATACCCTTTTTGTTTACTTCTGCCATCAATTGGGCCTTCTTTCTTCCAATATTTTTACTGGTCAGATTGAATGCTTTCCTTCTAAAACTAAAAAACTATATCGCATTTTTTATATCATCTTCCAGTTCACCCCTCTTTTTACCACACCTGTGTTCTTAGGAGGCTTCCTGACGTCTTACTAGGATTCCCTTAACTTCCTCACCTCACCAGCCCTTGGGATTGTGTCTCATTTTTATGGTTGATTTGAGTCGTACCTTAGCTAGCTCTAACTCAAGCATTCGAGTTTGATTTGTGTACGTTCACTTTGTTTTCTATCCTCGGTGATTGTTTCCTCAATGTATTTAGTTGCTAATTCAATTTGTCTTTCTGAATAAATATTACCTTGTGGTTGCTCATAATGCCTTCTTCCCATTCTCATTTCTCTTCCGAAACTCATCTTGATACGTTTGTGATCACTACCTAAGCTTTTGGACCCATACGAATCTAGTTTCATCACCCTTGACTGATCATACATCCTATGTGACATCGTTACGTATTCTATCGTCGACTGCAGCCTTCCCATTTCCCATATTAACTGTCCTTCGCACTTCTCGGTACTTTTTCAAATAATTAAATTATGCCTTTCACGCAAATCCATGGGCTTTCTGCCTAATGGGTGAGCATACCCATCAATATCTTCCATGTGTTCATTCATACCTCTTAAAATAACTACTTCGCACTCTTCTCCTAAGTCTTCAATGTCCTTTCCCATGCAATGCACCATTTCTTGGTTTTCCTCTCTGGCTTTTGCTCCTGTCCACAAGTATACAAAACCCAGAAGTGTCATCTGCCCTGCCACTTTCCCTTTTAGCAATAAATGTTCCCTGCACTCCTGCTTTACCCTTTGCCGCTCTGTACTTTTATAAAGAAATGCCCCAATAACACCCCCATTTCTGCTGCTTTATGTTTTATTGCAGTATTCTCATGCGTAGTCCCGATTGCTAGGTGGTTGTTCTATGTCCGTAAGATGTGTTTCTTCAAACCCATATACCATCAGTTTCTCCTTTCTTTGCTGTTCGTCTGTCTCTCCCCACTTCAACCTATTTTGCACACCTTCATGTTGACATACCCTAAGATCAGGCTGCGGCTTGGGCCACCTAGCCATAAAGTTAATTACTATCACTATGTGGTGAAGGATTGAATTTCACTCGCACCTTGACTGTAGCCCCCAATCAGTTAACCCCTCCTGTTTATTTCGACCAATTTAAACTTTGTTTCGCCTTCACTGTTCCTAACCCCAATGCTTTGAAAAATTCCGCAACATTATCTTGGACTATATGGTGGAGCCTTTTACAGAACATTATCAAATGTTCGGTCGCTTCCTCCTTCTCTCCACATGCAGGTCATCGTTCCGCACTGCTATGGGCGCACGCCTCTACAGGACATGGGCCAAGTGCGTATGGAGATGTTCTCTAGCGTGGTGGCTCACTCGCGCGGGGGCTTATTTCGTGATTTGGGCAATTTTTACCTTTTGTGCTTCCTGCGCAAGTTTGTTTCGAAATTGCAGCAGGTACAAAGAGAGCGAATGTCGATTCGCTTGCTGCCACAGCCGCGTTTTCGAAAGGAGCGCATTGCTCACACACGAAACCAGAATTATGACAGCCGTTCGCGCTCATTCTGTGTGTACCTGTGCATTCATTTTGTGCGTCGTTGTTTCTGTTTAATTTTATAGGTAGGTTTTAACGTCCCAAAACAGCCATATGAATATGATAGACGCCGTAAGGAGGGCTCCGAAAATTAAGACCACCTGGTTCTTCTTGTTCTTTAAGTGCCGAGGTGACAGCTGTTTTTGCGCACTCGTTCTGTGTATTCTCATTTATTGCGGGATTTATACCAGAGGTGTGTGCTACAAGTTCTTAGCTGCTTGCCCTCCTTTGCGAGACAATGCAATTTTGTTGCTGTAGCACGCATTATTCACCATTGAGGCGAAACAATGCACAGTTAACGCTAAACTTTCTCTCTGAGGATAGGTTTCACTTTCATGTTATACGGATTCGAAAAAGAGGGATAATCGGTGCTTTTTTTTCACTTTCTTGACTTCCCTCTTCTGTCCACGTTTGCACTGAACCTTTTCATTTGCCTCTACTGGCTCCCACGGCTAGCCACACTTCGCTGCAGTCGCACAACCAGCTACAACCATTCCATAAACGACAATCAATTCCAGAAAAGTTTGCTTCAACTAACATATTTGCCACCTTACATAATGCTTCTTTGTCGGAGATAAATATACTCAAACACAAGAAGTGTGTCAAGTGAGTAGATGACTCCACTTGTACCTCGCATCAAAAAATTTTTTGCTGTGCTTCAGCGGAAAACTTCTGCTTAGGACACCTACAGTTCATTTTGCAAGGTGAATTGGAAGCCTGATGTTCGTTCAATGATGACCTTGTAAAGTGGGTGGGTAGCCACTTAATCTTAAATGTTTAGAAAAAGAATATAGATACCAGCCATTTCATACACTTCTTCGTACTTTTCACAATAAGCTCTCGTTCTTCTCGACACATCTGCAAAGCACGAAGTGGACACTCTTCCACGAGACGCACAAAATTATCTAGAGCCGTTGTTTTTAAACGCATGTCCGCGGACCCCTGGATGTCTGCAAAGTCATTGCGGCTGGTCCACGGAACCCATTCTAGAAGGAGAAATCCCACGAATAACGTTTTCTGCAGCTGCACTGTCACTTGACATCCATCCCTTCAAATGTTCTTTTTTTTTGCTTATTTCACCTTCACTGTTCAGCACAGGTGACATTTCATTACCTTTTTCTACGATTTGACTAAAAGCTTTTGTTGTACTTTTCAGTGACCTTCGAACCCGAGCATGCATTTTCGTGCTCGCGAAGAGCGCAATCAGGCATAGGTTGATAATGTCTGCAGAATGCCCGAAACATTTACAAGGCGTTGAGGTCTAGCTGACATGTCCTCTTAGTGTGACTAACCTTTGCCATAAGGAAATAAAAAATATCTCTTCCACGCTGCATGTAGTGTTAATATGTGACACCCCCACCATCTCTTTTTTTCTTTCACTGTAAGGGTCCCCTAGTAATTTCCAGCAGTCCCCCAAAAGTCTCCAAAAACAAAATTTACGATGAGAGCATTATGATTTATTGCCTCATGCTCAAATCTGCCGTCCCTGTATGCGCGCCCTGGCACGATGTCGGGTGACCACCGGGGCGCGCCAATAGACACCGGTCACGTCAGACTCAGCAGTGTTCACGCTTCCTTCGCATAGCGTCGTTGTGCCCATCGTGTCTAGTAAGGTAACAGACACGCGCGCGTCACGCTCCCTTTTGACCAACCCGTCTCAATGGGTACAATTATTCATTGAACACGCTTCGGTATTTACACTCTGTCTTTGCATTTTTGTCATTTCTAGCAAATAGCTGTCACCTGTAAGAAACACTTACCGGGTAGTCCCTGTGCAGCTCGAAGCTCACAGACGCGTTCCAAGGCTGAGTTGGCGTAGCCGTAGTTAGTCTGCCCAACGTTGCCTACGCCAGACGCCAGGGACGAGAAAGCGATGAAGTGGTCGAGCTCCGGACACATCTTACGGGAGAATCGATCCAAATTTCGGGTGCCATCAATCTTGATCTTGAACACAGTCTCAAAGGCTTCAGCGGTCTGGTTCTCAATAAGCCCGTCACGAAGCTCCTGCATTCATTGAAATATTCTGTCAAAGTGTCTCATCGCAACTGAACAAATTTGACCAATCTGACAATCATCTGACAATATTTCGATACGCGAGGAGGGGAGTTTGAACAATGTACCACATTTATGATAATGAATCCTACAATCTTGTGAACTTCCGTCAAATAGAAGAAGAGATGCCAGTTTATACCTGTGTATACCAGAGTATATTGCAGGCAGCAGACACCAGTGCAGTATATACGAGTTCTCTTTGTGAAAGTATGAATTGTATGGTGTGATTACCGCATGATTGTCTTGGATTTACTTTCGTAGAGTTACTGATGTTTGAAGTTTCAAAAATGATATTGTTACCCGGCGTTTGTGCTGCACTAGAAAAAGAAGGAAGAAGTGAAAGGGAACGAAGGAAGAAGAAGATCTCTCTTGCATCCTGGTCCTGTATGGCTTGTCATCCGAACCGCGTACCAATAAACCCTCCAACGCCTACTTGAAGACGTAAAAGAGTGGTAGAGGAGCTGGGTATAACAACCAACAACGAGCCGCTACCCTTAGGACTTCACCGAAGTAGTCGCCTCACCAGCCTGCCTCCTTCCTTGCCGACCAAGTCCAATAACAGAGGCACTTAGGAACCCGTGGCCAGCACTACTTGGCTGCACCTCAAAGAGCCAAGGCCCTTCTCAGGGAAGGCGACTCAGGACGCAGATGACTGGCTCAAGCATTACAAGTGAATGAGCAACTACAACAAGTGGAACGCTGCCTCCCAATTATAACGCGTGGTTTTCTACCTCACTGATGTTGCCCTCATTTGGTACGAGGACAACGAAGATATTCTAACTACATGGGACCGCTTCGTTGAGGAGATCAGGAAGTGTGTCGGTAACTCAGCTGAAAAAAGAAGCGCGCTGAGCAGAGTCTTGCACAGAGAGCCCAGCTACCCGACGGGACCTGCACTGTATACACCGAAGAGATCTTGAGCCTGTGTAGGAAATTTGATCCCAGCGTGTCTGAAGTCAACGACCCGTCGGACTCAACCTTGTCGCTGGAAATTCTCGAAAATGAGTCGCCGAAGCGTATAACGTACGTCGTTTTAGCTTGGTGCATTTGTGGACTCCATTGGTCATTCTATCCACAATCATGTTTGCATGCATTGGTGTTCCGCTGCTATGTAATAGCAGAAATGGGAAACCCTAGCCGAAGTCAAGAGTCAAAGGAACAGTTGGCCCTGTAGGGCACACGGTTAAAGTTTCTCTGGTTCCGAGAGTATGTTTTGCATTTGCAAAATAACGACAGCTGTCATGATTTGTAGCAACCATGACCTTTTCTAAGCAGCCATTTGTTGGGACTTATAGAGTGCAAGTACATAAAGCCCATCTTATGCATCATTTTGCTATAAGGCTCTTTAAGAAATACTAATATCTACGGAGATGTAACATGCAACTCTAAAATGTACATTATGGCTGAAGTGTTAATTATAAGATGCGCTAATAAAATCTACGCATTTCCGCTCAGCGTGAAAGCTGTCGGAAGTAATCACGTAGTAGTGAAAAATCGAATTGCTGCGCAAACTTGAAGAAAAAAACAAGACAGACAGGAAAGAGCGCAGTTCTTCTGCGCTCTTTCCTGTCTCTCTTGTTTTTTTTTTCAAGTTTGTGCAGCAATTCAATTTTTCAAGTATGAACCAACTAGTCTGCAAAAAAGTATTGCTTCAACGTAGTAGTGATTCGCCTGCCCTTTGACGACGCTGGTGTTCCAAAAGGAAGCCCGCTCTGCGTCTAAGCTGAAATGGAAACCTTCAGTATTAATGAAATGAAGTCGCATAATCACCTGCAATCTCTCTCTGCATTTCCCTTTTCCTTAAGTTCACTTCACTTCTCCTCCCCATCACTTTTCTTCCCCACCTTGCTATACGCGTATATGCTTTGCTTGTCCGCTATCCCCTCCCTTCTCTCTAATTTTGTTTTATCTTCCACACGTCGATCCTCCTCGCTATCACTTCCATATCCCAGATTTTTTCATTGTACGCTAATGGTGCCTATGTTATGCTTTACCTTTTCCTACCTCCTCGAGCATTCTCTTTCCCACCATCTCTCTGTACTGCGCAACGCTTGTCTATATTATTAATGGTTTTGATAAAGCAAACAATGTGCACCGAGCAAATAAAAAAACGACGTTCTTAAACGACATGGTTATGTCTGCGTGACGCAATTCATATTAGATTGCAAGAAAAGGCAGCCAAGCCCCAAAGCGCTCCGCACTTAAGCACTTGGGATGTCTTTTTGTCGCTGAATGGATGCCATCTTGCGCTAAAAATAAAGTGATGATTGAGTTCTCCCCAAATTCAATTCCTAATTCCTAAACCTTGGCGCTACTTTGGTGAAATGCCCATTAACTAGTTGCGACACCAAAGTAAATAATAGTTTGCTCTTCCTCACCGGTCCTCCGTCAGTCCTCACCATATTGCCCAGAACCGCCGTCGAGCCTAGTGATCGCCCTCGACACATATCTGAAAAGCAGCAACTTTCCGCAGGTGCCAAGCTCTAAGGAACCCAATTTTATGGCTCATATAAATATTGTAGTACTTCATGTGGCTCCACTAGCTAAATAATTTGTACATTAAACAATGGGAATAGACCTAAAAGCGCAGTGTGGAAGTAAAGATTCACAAGTGATATTCTGTACTGTGTAGGAACTGTTATGATTCACACTGTGCTGAAGTAATTTAAAATACGACTGTGCTTTAGAAACCTGGTACCTATGTCGCAGTTGATAGAAGCACTATAAAGATGATTAAGATTGCAAAAGCACAATTCGTCACGTGAAAAATGGTGTCCACATTGCACCACTTGTGAGCAGTGAGGCTAATGAAACAGTGAATACTTTTAACGTTAGGACGCAGTTTGGTCAAATGCGCCTAAAATCAAGAGGAACGTAAAGTTAAATGCCCTATATCGAGAATGACTAGGTGCTTCTAAAAACGTCATGTGAGTCATATAGCTCTGGCATCGGGCATTATGAAAAATTCAGTGCTTGCATCTCCTTAGCAGACTTTGCCGGTCTGGTTTCAAAATTGCTACTTACAACTGCTAGGATGAAGATGCCTCCTACGGGTCCCATGGCTGTAGCTTCTTCAAAGACCTTTTGAGCACCGCCCTCCTCAGAAGCGTCGATCTTCCTCACAATGACGTTGGCCCCAGCCTTACGGAAGCGATGAAGACAAAGCCGCTGGTATCCAGTGCGCACTCCTGAACGGGTGGTGAGGAGAAGCTTCCGACATCCGCGGTTAACTATCCACTCTGCGAGCTCGAGGCCGAAACCACCCAGACCACCGGTGATGACATACGACTTGTGCTCATAGAACCACGTGCGTGCTGTGGCCTCGACGACCAGTGGTGTGGGCGCTCCACATGCCTGTAAGCTTTCTTCGGGTTTGATCTGCGTGTGTTTAACAAACTTTAGTTTAATCGAGATGTTGAAAGGAACGTGTTGCGAATAATGTTTACCACGCCACCAATGCCATTCCAAAACGCTCGTTGATGTGAACGAGTCATAAGTAACCAAACGCTCACTAAAGGGGACACTTTAAGCACAAAAGCCCACAGGCCATTAAATAGGCATAAAAGGGGGTGAGACTTGCTGTAGTCTCTTTGTTCAAAATGTGCACTTATCTTGTTATCTGTGTAACATGATTGTATTTACTTAGCGAAAAGTGTGCCACAATAATAGAAAAACAAACCTTTTGTATGCATCAATGCAACACATTCTATGACATTGAGTCAATCAATACAGGATTGCAAGATATCACATATTATCAACTTCTTACTCACTGCAAGTGTTACAATGCAAATAAAGCTCTTGTTTCTAAATGTTTTGCCTTAGGACCACAAAGAGTCTGTGGGCACTCAAGTAAACATTATTCACTACAACCTTGTGCGTGGGCTTACCTCAGAAGACGTATTACATTTGTTGTTCCGAAAGAAACGTGATTAGGAGATAAAATCTTTTGGTAAAATTAGAAACATTTCTTCAAAAGAGAAACCACTTGTCTTGGATATATATTAACAGCCTTAGAAGTTTGATTTTTTTAACCGTCGAATAAAATAGTGCGGAAAGTAGGTCTTTATTTTCTCGAAGTTGTTAGAAAGGAGAATTATCGTGTTTGTTACCATTTATCGTGAGTGTGCACAGAATAGTTCAGTTCGTTTACTTTATCAACTATGTATCCCTAGACAACGAAGGTACACTAAAACTTCAAGTCCGTTCTTTCTTTGCTTGTGAAATATCATGAAGAATCTAGCTTTTCGCATATTATACGTCATTACCCTTTCATATTTACACAGCATAAGAGTTTTCATGTCCTATCGTGCTGTTGAATTAGTGAAGACCTCTTCAACCTAAATGCATAAATTTTTTTATGAGCTCACCTCGAGGACTATTTTACCGATGTGCTTTCCTGAGGTCATGAACCGGAATGCATCCTCAACTTCACCACACGGGAACAAGACGGTGTCAAGTGGTCTCACGGCTCCCGATGCAATACCAGAGCGAATGAAGTCAGCGATGCGACTCCTTTCTTCGACGGCATTAGAGTCATCACTGTGAAGCAGCTCGAAAACCACTCCGTGAAATGTGACGCCCTTCAAGAACACAGACATTTTCAATGGCGAGTCATTAAACAAGTCGGCTTTCCCGATCTCAAGGAAGCGACCATGGTTTCTGAGGCAACAGACGCTGGCCTGGAGCTTGTCCTCTGCTAGCGAGTTCAGCACAAGGTCCACACCTGGCGAAAGAGTAAGCATGGTAAGAAAATTAGACGGCTGCTTACATCACAAAGCGGTACATTTGAAGCTTAGCTCATCTTGAGGACATACTTCCCTTATTACTTAGTGAGCAAGTCTCCTGACTGATGAAATGCTCCCTGGTCTTCACAACGCGGATATAGTAGCCCGTTAACTTAATCACGTGTCGTATGCTTTACAAAGCAATGCAGATCAGTGTCGTAGCATAAAACGACTACAGAAAAAGAGGAGGTGGTGCTAATGTGAACGCTTTCTAACGCAAAATTTTCATTTTCATAACAGTGTGCAACATAACTGTTGCGCGTTTCGTTGTATTACTTCGAGATTGTTTTTGAACATTTTTCTCATGGGGTGAGAAATAAATGTACAAGCAGCACTCGAGTTTTTCTTCGTTTCCTAATTGCTCTGGTCTGGACCCACCAACGACTGCGTCCGGCAAGGCAGTTTCGTTGTTATGAATGTTGACCCGAATGTTGCGAATCACCGCTGCGGCAGCCGCATTCCGATGTAGGCGCAATGTTTCGAACACATGTACTCTTATTTAGGTTCTCGTTTAAGAACAACTAGATGATTAAAATTTTCGCAGTCCTCCAGTACAGCGTCTCTCTTAAATATAATACTGTTGTCATGTAGGCTGAATCTCCTACAAT
Organism: Rhipicephalus microplus; assembly: GCF_043290135.1. Classification (NCBI taxonomy): domain Eukaryota; kingdom Metazoa; phylum Arthropoda; class Arachnida; order Ixodida; family Ixodidae; genus Rhipicephalus; species Rhipicephalus microplus. The sequence goes on from NC_134702.1 coordinate 220,728,131, forward strand.
GCCTACGTACGATACCAGCAGACTGGTTTACGTTTTATTTAGCTTTCTAAATGCGAAGCATTTCTTAGCGAACGTCGGCTACTTTGTGCGTATCTATCTATCTATCTATCTATCTATCTATCTATCTATCTATCTATCTATCTATCTATCTATCTATCTATCTATCTATCTATCTATCTATCTATCTATCTATCTATCTATCTATCTGTCTATCTGTCTATCTATCTATCTATCTATCTATCTATCTATCTATCTATCTGTCTATCTATCTGTCTATCTGTCTATCTATCTGTCTGTCTGTCTGTCTGTCTGTCTGTCTGTCTGTCTGTCTGTCTGTCTGTCTGTCTGTCTGTCTGTCTGTCTGGCCGCCTACGACTTATAGCTCTCCTGGCCAATTCGATAATGCTATCAATACCAAACTTGGTATGTTATAACTTGACCTTATGAAGAACATATTTCACTAGTCATAACATGAAAATCACTACATGGATTTCATGAATGTCATGATTTGCATTTCATGGTCCTGCAGCTCTCGCGGTGGTTTCGTTCGCATGTGATGTTGCGAAACTGGTATGGTATGACATGGTTGCATGGCGAACACAAGCGACAGACCCCAACATAAAAATCATGACATGCATGCCAAGCAACAAGGTGACTACATGCTACGCTCATAACGCTAGCGTCACATATACCAAAGTTGATATTACGGTACGGGAATGGATGACGAAGGTATGTGACTGGTGCAAACATGATAATCATTAGATGCGTGCCATGTAACAATATGCGTCCATGCCACGCTCATGATGCGCAGGCAGCTCTTTCGCTAGCTTCACTGATACCAAATTTGGTATTACGGGACGTGAATAGATGATGAAGGTATGATGCTGGTGCAAACATGATAAACATGAGACGCGTGTCATGTAACACCGTGACTACATGCCACACTTATGATGCGCTCGCGGCAGTTTCGCTAGCTTGATATATGCCAAATTTGGTATTACGTGACATCAAGGAATGCCGAAGGTATGTGACTGATGAAAATATGATAATCATAAGCTTCGTGTCATGTGAGAACATGGCTTCATGTCACAGTCAAAACGCCTATACATTTCGACGTAACGCGGCGTGCGTGCTAACCGGCGTTCAATTCGTCGGGTCTCGCCGGCGTCACCACACAGGCACTGGTCCCGCCATATGCTCGCAGGCACGCGCCACGCTTCGTTGCTTTGACATACGTGTTTCAGCGCACCCGGCGTACCTCCGTCACAAAAAGAGGGAGACGCAGTGTTGTCTGGGTAACGCATCGGCGCGAAATACAGCATGTGGCTATTCGCTGCCAGTTGACGTTGGGTTGCGCCGATGGACGCTGGTGGCGCCGGTCGCGACTGGCGTCAAACTTTAGCGTGCTCGCGTTTTGCTAACGTAGCGTTGCGGAGCCAAGCATGCGCGCGCGTCAACGCTCCAGTGGGATTTATTGGGCCCTTTATGATGCGCTCGTGGCCATTTTGCTAGCTCCCGATGTACCGAATTCGGTTTTACGTGACGTCAATGGGTGACGAAAGTACATAACTGGTGCAAACTTGACAATCCTGACAAACGTGTCATGTAAGAACATGACAACATGCTACACTTATAGCGTGCTCGCGGTCGTTTCGCTAGCTCCATATATACTAAATTTGGCATCACGTGACGTGAATAGATAACGAACGTAAGCGACACATCCAAACATGATAATCATGACACGTAAACGATGTACGGCATAATTTACCTCCATCTCGTAACATTGTGCTGATTTTTGAGTGACATATTAACCTTCCGCATTCGTGCTTCGCATATCATCAAATCCCACTGTACGTGGTATCTGCCAATTTTTTACTCAACTTTCTTGCGCTTTGCGTTTTGATTGCAAAAGCGAAAACTTGTGAGATGTCAACAAATTTAAATAATGCACGAAATAAGCCTTCCAGTTCAATAACAGGTTGTGGCCACTATAATGATACGAGGTGACTATCGGGATATCTGCAGCTTCAGCGCAAACTGAGCAAAGACCACACAAGTACAAAGCTATGAACTATCTGCCTACGATTTCTCAAGATACAGAATACTGCCGACGGGATACAGAATACTGCCAAGATACAGAATACTGCTGACAGAGAGTCGGTTAGCCTATAGGTTTTCTTCCGAACTCGCACATCGCCTGTGTGCCTACTATCTCTATGCTCTTTTCGCGCGGCGGAGAAGATAAGATTGTTTCAGCTCTTCTGGACAAGTGTTCTACGACAGCGTTTACCATTTTTATTCGCATGTAGTTATATCTTGACCTGGCTCATGTTATCAATTTCTTTTTTACACAATAAAATTACGGCGGTGAACATACGCTTGACAGGCCAATGTACCTTCTCTCGCGATTACAGATAAATATTTACTATTGGACACACGTTCCAGCCAAAATACGTCGTTTCCTTTTAATTTTCCTTAAAAAATTCTGGCTGGTTTTATTTCAACAGTGCAGCAAGAGAGGGTGCGCGTCAGCGGAACGCCCTTACTGCATCTTCGGTTCACACACTGTGGAGAAATGCATAAAAGTGATATCGAATAGTTCAAGCAGTGACTTAGTTTTGTTATTGCAGCGAAGCCTTGAAAATATATAAAGCGTGGTCGTCTTCATTGCCTTGTAGTGGATCTCCTTTGGTTCCTTTCTTAGGGTCCGTGATTTGCCTTGAGTGTCGCCAATGTGCGTTGTCGTTGAATGCTCTCCAATAAACATCTTTAAAAAATGCGAAGAGTACTGCTCTCTCGAAATAACTTCGACCCCACTTGATGCCCCTGAATCTTCGGCACCGTACCTGCCATCTACGATGCCTCAGCACGCCAACCAGTAAACACCTTGTGCACCGCAAAAATGCACCATTGTTTCTTATGTGCGCGACGCACCAGTCATCACTGGCGCTGATGGCACCCTTGTGGAGGACTGCCTCCCTATCTATGAGCGGGTGAGCATCATTTATGAATGCGATCTGGGCAGAAAAACTGAGCAATGTAGACTTCAACCTCACGGCTGTCGCAAGCTTTTGGCAAAAATACGAAGCTTCAAATTTACCAACGGCGTGCGGTTTCAAGGCCACCATTATCGATGGGTTGGGCTGTCTCGCCGTTTGTAAGCCGGAAGCAGAACAAAAGTTATGCGAACGAGCTCACCAGGCTGGTTACTCTTTCGTGAGATTCCTCATAGATATATTTTACTTGTGCTAGAAAGCCACAGCGATGTTGGAGATGAGGAATGCTACGAAAAGCACCGCGATGATGCCGTCATGATGCTTATCGCCAAAAATAATTGCACTGTGGCACAGCTGATCACGCCATGCCGACGCTATCAGAAGCTCCATTGGCAGTGGTTGATGTCCCGTCGCCTTCGACCACGCGAAGGAGATGTTGCTGGCTTTTCGGCCAGTTCTGACTGCTCCATCTATCTTATTAAAATTATGTCATTCAGCTTAGTCGAATTTGCCCAAAAGATCTCTCTCAAGACTTTTGTTCATCCGCGGCATGTTTAACAGCCGTCAACTGCAGTTTTGCCTCCCCTGCGGTGAGCGATCAAGCAGTACATCGCAGTGGTCACTCTGAAATACACCAGCCCTCTCCTGTGCCTGCACCATTGAGTCTCGTGTGAGTTGTATTCAGGCCACCCCAAGCAATCTCTGAGCGTGCACCAATTAGTTACGCTGAAGACATCCCAGACCTCAGGCCTTCAAAGCGGTAATGACGCTTATATACGCCGACATGTAGCCAGACCACCCCAAGCAAACCCTGAGGGTAAACTAATTCATTACGCTGAAGACATCACCAGACCTCAGACCTTCACAGCAGTTATGGCGCTTACATACGCCGACATCAGCCATAGGTCCTGAATACAGCTAGGCAAGCAGTCACATACGCAACCACTTCTTCGATCTCGTCTTGCGACACCGATGAAACTCAACCCAGCAAACCCATGCCACTCTTCTAATGACTATTTGTTTTGCTTGTGGTTGCACCGGTCACAATGCGTGCATATTAAATCGCGTGCAATCGATTCGCGTCACATGAAACTTGGCCAGCCAGTCAAGCCACCCGTATCACACGAGCCACTGCCGCCTTTGTAGCCGACGTCACGCCCAGCTGTATCTACCTGTCATTCGCCATCTTCACAACAAAGGTCGTTGTCACCGATGCAGCCACGTTTTGTCGCACGAGACAAGGAGAAGTTCCTGTTTATCGCACGAGGGCTCCGGTGTTCACAAATTTAGAAACCCCTGAGGGAAGCCCACAGAATGTTGTAGATGTGTTTGTCGACGGTGTTTGTGCACCTGCTCTTGTGGACAATAGAACCACCGTTTCCTTTATAGGCGTAACGTTTATCCGCTTACTGTGAAAAGTGATGATGCCACTTTCTGGGTTGTCCGTCTGCACAGCTTGCGCTCAAGGAATCGATTATACACCAGCCTGCATCGGTCAAGTTTGCATTGAAGACGCTCTTGGCGACAAGAAATTGAAAAAAAAGTTGGCGAGTTCTTGCTATAGCATCCTCTAATGCGATTTTCTCTTCGACTGAGGCACTGCAAAATAATTCCAAACCAACCGAAGTACATCTCTTACCGTTCTCCAGTTGAACGTAGGGAGAGAGTTCATCGGCTTCGAGAAGGATACTGGTCAAGGAGGACACCGAAGTACCTCGAAACTCTTGAACAGCTGTGTCAGTCTACTGCGCCGGTCTCTCCGGCATCGTTCTCACAGGCAGGCTCCCTAGTTTGATTTGCGACCGCACAAGTAACTCAGGGCAGCACTGCTGTTTTTTTTCACCTCTGCATCTCTGTACATCGTTAAGTTGGTACGAGGCGAATGTCTTGGCAGAGAGCAATCTCTCAAAGACCCACACGTTTTCAATACACATGATCAGTTCTCAGCGCGTTAAGTGCTCTTTGCACGTCTGATTTTTGAATCACCAAGTAATTTATTTCCGAATAATTTTGTTTTTTCTATGTAGAAACTAATCTCGGCTGCACATACGCTGGTATGCATGAAATTGACACGAGCGCCCAGGAAATGGATAATAAAGCAGTTATATAAACATTTTTACTGATTTCGAGTACTTTTTATAAGAAAAATGTTAAGTAGTTTTGGTTTTTCCAATATCTCTGGCGACACTTACTGGCCCCTATGTAATGGCAGCTTCATCAAGAGTATTTCACGTTGAGCACCATTCCACTACACGTTTCTGTTTACTCCTCGCAGGGCTCATTCGGTGTTGCATAAGGCTCTTGCCAGACTTGGGATAAATGTTGTCCGGCTGCAGCTCAATTTGTAGCAAAATTTACCCCTCCCCCATACATTCAGCTTTTAGAGGCGAAGCTTCTTATAGTTGAGCTCAATCCGCTGTGCGGCGTGACCACTCTAAATCCAAATGCACACCTCTCTCTTTCTCTCTTCTCCTACGCTTGCTCTTCCTCTCTCTCCTCTAGGCATCCCTCCCAGCGGTGTTAACGCCTTCATTGCGCATGCGCGTCCTCTCCCCCTTCTCTCTCTTCTCGCCTACGCTCCCCCCTCTATAACTTTGAAGCGCCGATCCAGGCAGCGAATGCTAGCATACACTCGTTCCTCCCTATTTCTCCCCCAGGCGTTCCTCCCCGAGGCGTTTACACATTCATTGCGCATGCATCTCACCTCCCCACCTCTCGCCTCGCAACGCCGACGCAGGCAGCGCCGCTAGCGTGCTTTTTGATTTAAAACGTCACAGCTTTCCCACAAAGGCGAAGCAATGAACGCGATAGCTACAAATTAGAAGCTCACGCCCAGAATCTAAAGCAGATCAAAACGTGCTGCGTGTTTCTCACGCACAAAAACGCACGAAACGTACTCACAGGTACGAATGAACGCGAATAAGCGTCTCAGTTGTTACTTCGCTGTGTCTGAGTAGCGCGCTGTTCTCAAACGGAGACTGGAATGAGTGCAGTGACCTTTGTGTACCCGGTAACTACAGCAGATTAGTTCCATGTTAAGCCGGAGGCCAGACAAGACGTAGGATCCTCCCCTCTTCGCCACCGCAAAATAAGGGCGTGCGAGAAGCGTCGCTCCCCTTTTCTAAGCCAGGCAAAGTACGCGTGGAAGATTAGAGTGCCCGCCGCCACGCGATTTGGCGACGTGCGGTCAATGCGCCATCTTGCTGGTAATGCTGATAACACACTTTCCCCCGAGATTCCCGTCAACAGCGGTAAGTGGAAGATATAAATAGCTGGTCAAGTGGAAGGTTAGGGACGTGCTTCACGGTAGCTCAGTGTTTAACGCCCCACTTTCATGACGCAGTGGTTCGCCATTCAATTTCGCGTGCTGGAGTGTCTATCTGAATTTTTTCTTGCATTGTCGTTTATCTGGATACGTATACTTATATGGTGAGTGACGGCGACGCCAGCGGCATCCTTCCAAGAGTCTACTTATAATTGCTATCGCAATAAAACTGACTGTTCGCGCTGCACAACCATACAGTGGCCACTCTGTATATATAGGCGCTGGATATTGATCGCCAGGGTAGTGCCGGGAGGGGGATTTCTGCTGTGTGTTGCTGAGCAACGAAAAATTGTGGCGTGCACGTTAATTAAAAGCGGGGTACAATTATCTGTGGCCAATCGCTGTCTTAGGTCTCTCATTGCCCATTAGCAGCAATTGGCATGGTATAATAGGATACACTGGTCAATACATGCGTGCTTCACGCCTGCACAGGTTTCTCATCTACGCAATGCTGTGATGACAGCCAGCGTCAACGCAGCCGCCAGTGAGAGAGTTGTTCCCCGCTGATTCATATCTACTCATGGTTCTCTTTAGCGGTAACTTTTTTGTTAGGTTTCTCCGTAGCACGCTGTGCAATTCGGGAGTGGCTGTTGTACTTGATATTGCGGGTGCTTTGAGAGCACCTGCAACTTCCTAGAGAAGTCGAAGCCAGTGGAGTTGAAGTATCCAGGAATGACACTTCGAATTCGTGCCCCCCCCCCCCCTCCCCTTGATTTTTTCTCACTATGGTATACAGAGCACAAAATGACACTCGAGCGCATCTGCCTAGCCGGCTCCCACAGGGCGTCAAAATGGGGCCTTCAACTTCCACCCCACCAGAAAAAAAATATCTGCCTACGGCCCTGGTTGGAGCCCTATCCCTTGGATGTCTCTTTCTACAGTAGACACGATTGGCTCGATCAGATGTAAAAAATTTCGGCACTCCCACGTACTTGGGAATCGACATTATGTGAAGCATGCGAAGGGAAGGTTACCGTGTTGCAATCTTTTTTGGAACGACACGTCATGAAATGACGCTAAATACATGTACAAATGGTACACGCACAGACATGTGTTGAAGAGTAGCATATGTTTTTATAACGAGTTGTTTGCACTTACGACACGATAAACTGGAACATGCGTGTCAGCCACACCAGAAGCGGATATGAAGTGATCATGCTCTCGAAGATGCTGGCTCTGGACACTGCTACATAAATCTACTTCAGCGCATAGCACCTAATCACAATTGACGGTAACCCAACGTGGCGGCTCTATCAAAGAGTACATATGTAAAGTTTATAAAATTGGGTAGGCAGCAATACGCCCACTATTGATGGTTCACGAATATTTACGACTATTTCAAAAGTACTTCAGAGACCTGGCGTAGCTCTGTGGTAAAATGCTTCATTGCAACGCAGAATGCTTGGGTTTGATTCCAGCTGGGACCCTGACATTCATTTTTTGCATTTGTTGGTTCGACGCTACCGATGTCGGGTATTTCTTAACGCTAACGCGTTAAAATTGCCCATGTGTGTTCTCGTCACTCCTAAGTAGAAGCTAAGTGTGAATCACCCTTGGTACATACCTGCACCAGTGGCACATACCCGCCCATGGGTATGTGCCGCTGTCTGGCGAGAAGCGTTTGACAATGTACCTGACGGGATGGTTGCATTATCCATGTCCTGACTAGCGTGTCATATTTGTCAAACCATCTTACCCTCCCATGCTAAGTTTGGTTCACGCCAAGTTAAGGGGGTGACCACGAGAGCACCTGAAGGTAAGCGGTTAGGTGGACAGATATGCGCAAACTCGCCGTAGTCCGCTAAGAAATGCTTCACATTTAAAAATACGCGCGCAATTACGCTTTTAGCGGGGAAACACAATGGCGTCGCTGAAGTGCGGATAGTGCGCGTGCATTGATGCGAAACACCACACTAATTGTTTTTGATGTACGGGATATCTCCGTAGCTGCGCGTGCCATGTCGACTACGCGAAAAAAGTGTTTGTTTCGTGAAGATGTGGCACTTTCTTTATAAAAGATCACGGTTCGTCGTTTCTCTTTTGCCAAGACGTTCATCATTCAGGTATACTCTGTTCGTCGTTTCTGTTTTGAGAAACGACGAAAAGAGTACCTGAACGATGAACAGAAACGACAAGCAGAATATCTCATCAGAACAATTGAGAATGTTGTACCAACCACGCACTAAGATGCTAACACTGGGAAGCTTACCTTCGCTGGGTGCGTCACGTGTAAGTACCCACAGTGACTGTGCGCATTCTCAGATATAAGGAAAAGAGGGGCTTTCTTTCGGTGCACTCGCAGTTGCAGTCGCATCACTCAACAGCCGATTAGCCTAATAATTAGATGACCACTAACACAACACTACATAAATGAAACGTACATAGGTATATCTCACGCTGCCACGGCCGCGGAGTATTGAGGTTCATACTGCGCCCGCAGGCCCGTTCCTGGGATCACTGCAAGAGGGGCTTCATCAATCTGAAACATGCATGCATTTTTTAAATTGACGTTCTCCATGCTTGTAATATGTCGCATTGTTGTACATAGTTGGTGCGACGCGCACGCCAAACTGCAGAAAGACTCCTACTCCAGCGGCATGATTCCGAGCGATGTGTATTTTCGTTTGTATTGTAGACGCACCAAACACAGCACCGAAAAATGCCCTGGTGTCCCTGTCATGACGCGTGGCTGGCACGGCAGGCTCAGATGTACTCTTGAGGCGCCCTAATACTCAGATTTGATCAGGTAGATGTGTTAACAAAGACACCCTCCACATTTTGCGTCCGCATTATGTCATCGCAGCCAACGGGTCGCGTTGTGGCGTAGTCAACATGGCATGCAACTTGGGAGACAACGATCCCAATGTAGTGCAACGGGAAGCACACAGTATACGCATTCCACAACACCATTCCCGTTTACCTATAAACGCGTATTTACGTGTGCATTTCCTATTTCTGAGACACAGTCGAGTGTGCGTGCCGGAATTCCCTGCTTCTAAAACACGATCAAGTCTAATCTGTTAACTGTAGAGCTGCTCATACAGTGAGAATAACAATTCCGACTTCCGCAGCCTGTAGCGGCGAATCCAATGGACCCCATTGGCACTTGCGAAATGGACAGCCGTTCACATAAGAACTTTTAAAAATCTAGAAGTACGGGGGCATGTAGGTTCAACCGCCAGAATTGGCGGTACTGTGAGGACGCAGTATTGCCAATTCTGGCCATCCACTCAAGCAACACCGTACTACGGTGCCATAACGAAACGGATCGCTACCATAGTTGTCACATATTGAGCAATGGATCGAAAACTTTGTGCGCCATAGGCCGTAAAATGAACCCGGGGAAGACAAAAGAACAACCAGCGTTTTCATGTCGCATCTTGTCTTGCTTTCCATAAGTATATTATATTCCGCATGCAGCAGGATTACAATCTAGGCTGGATAGCAATAAACCAGGCCCTCACCTCTCCCTTTCGTCTCTCTAAGCACGTGCGCTTCGAAGGAGCAATCTCGTGAATTGGCGATGTTCCTGTTTTTCAACTCCGGGAAGCGCTGAAGAAGAAACTCCCGTTTCTTCTTGGAACCTACGTGAAATGGCCAAAAAGACATTAAGCTTGGTTGCTAGATACTATATTCTCTTACTTTAGATGCGTTCTTTTCACAAGGATGCATTACTTGAACGATGTAACACATTTCGTAGGCTCTCAACATGTATACGAACGTCAGCGCGTCGGTAGCTTCAATATTTATCGTATGATTGATCTAAGCTCTTCAACCACCCATATAAGCATCAAGATAGCGTAATTCTACACAGTTCTTGAAATTATCCAGCAGGTGCTGTTGAAGTAAATGTCAGCAGATATACCGAAGAAGCACATGATACTCAGCCATTCACGAAGGTTCCGTAAGTGCAGTCGCAAAACCTGGCTGCACTTGAACGTGTCTATTAAACTAAGCACAAGTCTCGACGGTGGCAAGCTCGTTACGTTATTGAGCTGCTGAACATTGTACCCAACAGTGAAAGGTGTCCTGCAACATGACTTCTGCGAGGTCAGCAAGCGCTGCCGATCGGTAGTGGAGGCTTCTAGAACACGGGAGTCAAACACTTAACACAGCATGCGGCATCGAATTCGCAATGAATTCTTCAAGTCACTAGAAATCATCAGCCGGGCCATTGAAGGAAGGCGCCTTCTTTCGAAATATGATGCGATAGACCTAAATTACCCTGCCATGCAACCAAAATCCTTGGTAATTTACTCTATTGAGCATCATCGGCTGCTTAGCCACCATAGTCGATGCGGGATACTATACGAGCACGCGTGGTTTCGCGATCCCGCTGAATGTATGCCTGCACTAAGCAGCGCGTTTATAAAGAAACAAAAATGGGCGCGCTCAAGTCCATGAGACACACACACCAAGGAACGTTATCTTCTTTCTTCCTTGTCTTTCCGTTCTTTGCGTAGCTTGAAGCGCGTTCGCTAGTACGAAGAGAGAGAGAGAGAAATGACTTGAGGCGTGTGACAAATCCCTGTAATTACGCTCGTGCTGTAAGGATCCTAAAAACTTTTGCGGTCATCCATCGGTCAAGCGACAAACTCTTTTATTAGGAACACTTGGCGATTACTTAAAAATGTCTTGCATGGTGCCTATAAGACATCGTCACATTTAGATGAAGGCGAAGTTTCAGAGGCACGTATTCTGTGCGACTTCAGCGCTCGTTCAACAACCGCAGTCAATAAGGGCCATCCAAAAGTCTCCGCGAGGGCGCCGTGCCGTAATCGTAGCACTGTTTTAGCACGTGATAATATAGTCACTATTAGGTTGAGCTGATTTTTCTGCGCCCAATTCAGCCTTAGCAAACATGTGCTTGCCTAATACCCCTGTCACACGGGAAATCTAATGTCCTTTACAACGAATGACGTTAACTGGACCTAATGTCATTTTACCTGCGCGCTGTCACACGACGAAAACAAATGTAATTTTAAAATAATGACCATGACCGTAGCTCTCTCAAGCTGCGGCTTTGGAGAAATAAGTAAAAAATATCAAATCTTGTATCTAACACGTTCGTGTCTTCAAAAATTACTTTTGTATCACTAAAAAAATGCTGTATGAATATATGAGAAGCCGTTTTCCAGCGTCCAGCGTCTGTTTGAAATGCGCCCAGTGTCTCCGATGCACGCATCAAGTGTCTCTTGGAGGAATGCCAGCTATAGGAGGGCGAAAGACCATTCTCCAACGCGTAGCGCGTTCATAAGAATAGCCAACACTGGAGCGACTCGACTAGCGCCGCGTACACTGTGCCATTTTTTTTTTAGCTCTCCCGAGGTAGCCAATGTGATTCTGCCAATACTTAATTAAAACAAATGTATCCATTTCCGTCATTTGTATGCCGCCTCTGGGCTCCGACTCACGCATGATAAATGTACGTGCGAACTCGGCGGATAAACATAAGGAAACCGAACAGAACCGGTTAAGACGGCAACTGTGACAACCGTGGCGACAACAGAGCGAACTGAAACACGGCCACCATCTAGCATCTGTAGCTGAGCGCAATTTTATTTTTAGCACAAACATTTGGGTGTGCTCTTAATGTTTACAAGTCAACAACTGACTAATATTCTAAAACTAAAGTACTAGCAAACTGATTGATTTGTAAGGTTTAACGTCCCAAAACCACCATATGATTATGAGAGACGCCAAAAGTACTAGCTAACTAAATTAGTTTTATATACGCGAGACTATAGCGACCTTTGTAAAAGGCCCCTGGCGTCGAGACTACTCTTTCGGTCTGCATCCGGATGCGAATGAGTTCCGTGAACTCATTAGATGGCAAATGCCATTTTCATCGACTGACATTATATACGCCGTGTGACAGCAAACAAAATACATTACAAACTAATGTCATTCGTTGTAAATGATATTAAATTTGCCAAGTAACTGGGTATTAGACTTCTGTAAAAAATATTTCGTTATACCGACGGTGGTCAAGACGGTGCATCCCATTGAAAGCGCAATGGAAATGGCCGCTTGTCCGACTCCTCCAGCTCCGGAGTGAATGAGCACCGACTCCCCAGGACGCATGCGGCCATGTACAAGGAGGGCGTAGTAGGCTGTGGCATACACCATCGGCACACTGGCTGCTTGCTGAAGACTCCATGTTTCCGGCACGTCCCACAATAGCGTTCGGTCGACAGCCACAGCTGTCGCCAAGCCCTTAGTTGGCACAATACCCATGACTCTTTGGCCGAGGCGATTCAGCCCAGCAAACTCCATGCCAAGGAGCGAATCAGAAGTAAGGATATCAACTGCAAAAAAGCGAAGGCAAAAGAAAAAGTAATGACTACCGTTTATCGGTAGCTGAATTCCACAGACGATAGTGAGTGAAGTTTGTTCTTGGACTATTTGGCGCTCACATATCATGGAACAGCCACCATTTTCTGTTCCGCTCTAACTCTTCATTGTACGCGCGTTTCTACATTCCTGTATACAATATTTAGTTTCTTTCTCTTTAAGCCATGTAATAGGTTAAGCCTTTGAGCCTGCAGTAGGTTCAAGAAAACGGTAGGAAGGGGAAGATGGAAGCTTGCTATGAAGAAATGCGTCAACGAGGTTTATGAGCTCGCGCCGTCGTCTCAAAAGCGCACTTGTCTTCCTAAGGGCTAGAATAGAAGTGTTCTAATCTTGAGGAACACAAGTCCGCTGGTCGAAACGTCGACTCGAGCGCACGACTCTTGTTAAGAAATTTTTCATTGAGTTCAAAAATCACTTGACTAGCTGGCAAAATATATTCGTTACATAGTCCTCATGTATGAATGCAGTTATGTGCGTATGAATACACCGCTAAGAATTTCAATCAGATGGTAAGAGCAATATGTCCTTTTCTACATCAGTCAGAACGTACGCCAGCACATTGAGCAAGAACGCTTACGAGGCTCCCCACATTGAACTCGTATTGCTGAGAAAATTGGGTGGGGACCTCATGGACCTATATTTTTTATTTGCGGAATACCGAAAAGAAATTACACTCATTCACCTGTTAATACTGTGAAGGCGGGGACTATAGTTCATAGACAAGCTCTACAACTTTACAACTTTCTTTGTGAAAGGTATACTGCATTCGAATTGTGTCCCGTTTATGACAAAGTAGGCTTATGTGAGCCGTAGTTTCCGGCAACGTGAAAATTTTTGATGAAACAAAGCATCGCTTGAACATGAGAAGCATATACCTGAAAGGAAGGGAGCGTTACATGATACATTTAAAAACTTGAAACTTTTATTCACGAGAATAGGTTCATGAGAACAAATATCGGCGCTCACACTTCGCCTACCAATAAATGCCGCTCAATGACTACAACAAGTGCTGCCATGCTTTCGTAATTATCAGCCACATCGAATTATGATCCATGGGTAGAAAGTTGTCTAAAACCACCATGTGCTTGAACGATGGAAGGCATGACACACCATCCAGCAAGACAATAGTCAGCAGCCGATATAAATATATATATATATATATATATATATATATATATATATATATATATATATATATATATATATATATATATATATATACATATATATATATATATATATATATATATATATATATATATATATATGCCGTGGGACCGGCGTTCGTCTGGGAAGCAATCCCAAGCAAAGGCCGGTCCCACGTCAGACTAAACTGAGTGAAAACTTTCGTTGTGGTGTGAAATTCAATGGATCCGGTGGACTTGAAAAAGATGGGGTTCCCGTCGAAACGTCGGCACAATAAACAGTTGTTATGTGAAAGCGGATCTACTTATATATATATATATATATATATATATATATATATATATATATATATATATATATATATATATATATATATATATATATATATATATATATATATATCATCATCAGCCTGACTACGTCCACTGAACACAAAGGCCTCTCCCAAGTTCCGCCAGTTAACCCGGTCCTGTGCTTGCTGCTGCCAATTTAGACCCGCAAACTTCTTCACCTCATCTGTCCACCTAACTTTCTGTCTCCCCCTAACCCGCTTCCCTTCTCTGGGAATCCAGTCAGTTACCCTTAATGACCAGCGGTTATCCTGTCTACGCGCTACATGCCCTGCCCATGTCCATTTCTTCTTCTTGATTTCAGCTATGATATCCTTAACCCCCGTTTGTTCCCTAATCCACTCTGCTCTCTTCTTGTCTCTTAAGGTTACACCTACCATTTTTCTTTCCATTGCTCGCTGCGTCGTCCTCAATTTAAGCTGAACCCTCTTGATAAGTCTCCAGGTTTCTGCTCCGTAGCTAAGTACCGGCAAGATACAGCTGCTATATACCTTCCTCTTGAGGGATAGTGGCAATCTACCTGTCTTAATTTGAGAGTGCTTGCCGAATGTGCTCCACCCCATTCTTATTCTTCTAGTTACTTCAATCTCGTGGTTCGGCTCTGCGGTTATTACCTGCCCTAAGTAGACATAGTCATTTACAACTTCAAGTGCTCTATCACCTATCTCGAAGCGCTGCTCCTTGCCGAGGTTGTTGTACATTAGTTTTGTTTTCTGCAGATTAATTTTAAGACCCACCTTTCTACTCTCCTTGTCTAACTCCGTAATCATGAGTTGCAATTCGTCACCCGAGTTACTCAGCAATGCAATGTCATCGGCGAAGCGCAGGTTACTAAGGTATTCTCCATTGACTCTTATCCCTAACTGTTCCCATTCTAGGCTTCTGAAAACCTCCTGTAAGCACGCGGTGAATAGCATTGGGGAAATTGTGTTCCCCTGCCTTACACCCTTCTTGATTGGTATTCTGTTGCTTTCTTTATGAAGCACTATGGTAGCAGTTGATCCCCTGTAGATTTCTTCCAGAATGTTTATATATACTTCATATACGCACTGATTCCGCAGTGTTTGCATGACGGCTGATATTTCTACTGAATCAAACGCCTTCTCCTAATCTATGAAGGCTATGTATAGTGGTTGGTTATACTCTGAGCATTTCTCTATTACCTGATTGATAGTATGAATGTGGTCAATTGTTTAGTAGCCTGTTCGAAATCCTGCTTGTTCCTTTGGTTGATTGAATTCTAATGTTTTCTTTACTGTGTTAGCAATTACCTTTGTAAATAGCTTGTATACTACAGAGAGCAAGCTGATCGGCCTGTAATTCTTCAAGTCCTTGTCATCTCCTTTCTTATGTATTAAGATGATGTTAGCGTTCTTCCAAGACTCTGGTACTCTTCCCGTCAGGAGACACCTCGTAAACAGGGTGGCTAGTTTTTCTAACACAATCTGTCCTCCATCTATCAGCAGATCTGATGTTACCTGATCCTCACCAGCAGCTTTGCCACTTTGCATGCTCTCCAAAGCTTTTCTGACTTCTTCTATCATTACTGGTGGGGTGTAATCTGGGTTACTGCTAGTTCTTATAGTATTAAGGTCGTGGTTGTCTCGGCTACTGTACAGATCTCTGTAAAACTCCTCCGCTATTTTAACAATCCTATCCATATTGGTAGTTATTTTGCCTTCTTTGTCC